>NW_010130504.1:32543-51300 GCF_000699245.1 Pterocles gutturalis | reverse complement strand
GTAGGGAAAAAATTCTAGTTTGGTAGCTTACATTAACCTCCGGACTGTATTGTAGTATAGCTACCTGTGTGCAAATATAAACAGATTTATACAGATAATATTACAGTAACTGTTCCAGTATAGACTAGATCTCATCTGGATACCAGATTTGGGGATTTTCTTCTTTAAAAGGGACTTTGGCAGATGACTGTTCAACCCAAACCTCAACTTCTGTTCTCACTGAAGGCACTGTCAGCCATAACAGTGATGCGACTAGAAATAATTTGTGTTTTTATATTCCTCAGTGGAAACTGAAGTTTGAATGTTATGCATTTTTCAGTTAGTGCTATGGCTTAAAGCTTTTCTTGCAGTTTTAAAATGGTGTTTACTGTGGGTACATATGATATTATGGTTTAAAATAAAAGGTATTATGGTTTAGATTAAAAGGTATTATGGCTTAAAATAAAAGGTAAGAGAGGAAGAAATTGTCACCTAACCAAAATATCATGAAGCACATTTTTCTCCCTAATTAGGGAGAAAAGCTGCTAGATTGTCTTTGTGTCTTGTTATGCTCTAAATGGAGTCCCAAAGCAGTTGTTCCAACATCTTTTTCCCCTGTGTTTAAAAAAAGCAGCTTTTCTTACTGTTGCTGCTGTGATATCACCAGTAAAATTCAGATGAGTGTCTGGCTTAAAAAACTTCCAGCCTGAGGCCTTGGAATCAGAGCTAAATTTGGGTTGTTCAGCACTTACTAGTTCAGAGAATTTGTACGATTGTGAATAATCTGTCATGAAGGCTTATACCATTTTCTTGGATTGTGAAGCTGCTGTGCTTTTTTTTCTGTTATTGTCAAAATAAGCATTTTTCTGGGGAATAAAAAGGCTGTACATGCACCTATGTAAAGATTTGCTTCATCTGTCTGTTACCTTCCATTGTCTCACGTCCTTGTCCTAAGAAGTTTGATGTTAGGCTGGCAAAGAATTAACTTTGTACTAGCTAATAAATTTTGTAGGACTTATGTGGTATGACTGTTTGTTCCCTACCTAGTTTTTGGTTTGGTATCTCCTTGTTAATGAACTGGAATTCTTACAAACTTCAGTTGTTGAGGGATGTCTCAAAGCAAGCCAAGTTCCCCCCATTAAGGGAGCAAGGGAAGGAATTTAATCTCTTAGCTTTCTCTCTCCCTCAGAGTAACTTCTCAGCCACTCTGGGCTTCACTCCCAGACTCCCTTCAGTTCCATCCTCAAGGGATATGTTTGTCCTCAAGGCTCCTAAATTCAGTTAGCTAACATATGTTGAAGTAATTATGAAGATGTGACAGCTTGGTTTTGATTTATGTTACCATCTCATCTTCAGCCCTGGACTTCAATATAAAATTAATTTTAACTTGTTAACCTGAGTTAAAACCCGAGTTCCCTTGCCCTTGCTTCTACTTTATTCTTAGTTAGCCTTTCTAAGATCAGAATAAATCCTTTTTTTTTTTTCAATGTTTGTCCTCCTGAAGCAGTTGTAGTAACTTCTTTCCTGATAACGCAGGAGAGTTTCCAGCTCTCTTTATAGAAGATTTTATCAGAAGGTTTTTCTTTTTTTATGGCTTATTTGACCTCTGCTTGTATCCTAGGATAGCGTTCCAGGTCTGAATTGATGATACACCTCCTTGGAGGTAGTTAAAAGGAGGAGATGTGAAGTGTGCCAATGCTAGCCTTCAACACATGATTTTAGGCCAAAAAAAAACCTTCACCTTGATACCTGAGTCTATAGTGAACCATGCCAGTAATGAGGCATGGTTACTAAGTGGTAACCACTGATCTAGTCTCATAATTTTAGCCTGAAGATAAGTGGGTTTTGTGTTGTGTTTCTGTTAGCATGGCATAATGGACCTCTGCATGCATGCACCTTTGCAGACAAGACTAGATGAGTTAAGGGGGTGTGTTAGAAGCCTTTTAGAAGTTAATGAAGCCTGTAATAGTAGTATTTAGTCATTTTTAAACTGGTATTTTGGTCAAGTTGTGGAACTTGAAAAGTTTCTGACCTCAAAAGTAATTTTTTTCTTTAGTGTTTAATGTTTTCACAAAATGTTTTATTGCATATTTTAAAGGGAAATACACATTGTACATAAAAGGAGTAGGATTTTTTTAGTTGGTTTTAAATTTCTTGGAGAAAGAGGATTGGAGTTAATTTGCCTTCTACCCTCTCAGCACAATTTTAATTTCTGTCTGGTTAATACTTGATTTAACCTTGAATTTTGGCTTATCATAGAATAGAATATTGAGTGAGGTGCAAGAGGGAAGTACTAAACAGTCCATCTGCAAAGTGAGCTTACAGTAAACACTGAACGCCACAAGCTTGTGGATTTCTACTCGTATAAAGAGCAAGCTGGCTTTTTATCTGCCCTGCATTCTCTGCACTCTTGGTCCTTTAGTTAGAATTTGAAGTTATTTGGCTATTTGGGATGTTCTTTTGGTAAAGCAAGTAACTCTGTTGTAGCTGTTCTTTTTAAAACCCATTGCACACAGTTGCAAAACAGGTTACCAATAACAAGTTGCATACCCCTGGCTTCTTGTATGCAAGTCACTCTAATTTATAAATAGCACTGTTCTGATAGACAGAACTTGGCCTAGCCTCTTGTCCTCTTATGCGAGTTATTTTGATTTAAAAATAGAACTGTCCTAGAACCGATATGTATAAACGAGGTTGTGAAAGTTCACTTCTAGACGCTACTGTAATTAAGTAGTGAATTACAGGGAAGCAGCGCATGTGTTCTCATCAATAATTAAATCTTTTAGAGTATGGTAGTATTAATTCCAGTTTTTCAAAGAGCTACACAATTGCAAAGTGTTACGCTTCTGCATGTTGTTGTATTGCTGTAGTTTATCAAAACACTTAAAATATACATGTGCACTTCCACAAAGACATAATTATTGCAAGCATTATAAAAAAATAAAATGCTTCTGTGAGCAAAGATTTTCTAGACGGTAGTCAGTAACCGTAATTTGTAATTTATCAAACTTCCCCCTTGATTAATGCAGTGTTGTAGTATGGTTAAGCATAGATTCTTCCTGAATGCCAATTTTTCCTTAGAATATTTTAAGGTAATTCTGCATTGGTATTGCTCTGTATTAATTTTGTTTGCTTTTTTAACTTGAAGCTCACTTCTAAAAGTTTAAATCTTCCTTGATTTCTATTGTTTTTTCCAATTTTTTTTTTTTTTTAAATTCAGGTTTTGTGCTTGTGGCAGCACTTTAATACGCATGAGAGACTTTTCTTGGATGTTTGAAAAACTTAATTTTTTTTAAGCAGTCTTGTTTGACTTTTCTCCTTCTACTTCAATTACCTTAGGTATTTAAATACACAGATTACACTGAGTAGACTGAAAGCCTGGGGATGGAAGAAGGTTAATTTGAATAATTTCTTTAGTATAATTTAGAGATGGACTGATGTCAGCAGTCACCTTTTACTATGAAAGATCATTTTTATGGGATCTGCAGAGGAATAAAATTGAAAGGTGTGATTTGAAGAATTATTTTTTAAAAGCCTTTCCTAAGAAATCTCTTGTATATTTCTTTTAAATAGTCTTATAGCTACTTGGCTTCTTCTGTTATAGTGGCTTTACCTGGAGTAAAAGAACTTGGCAAATCTGAGGCAAGGAGGAAATGAAAAAAAAAATCTCATAAAAGGGTCTGAATGTTGACAGATGAGTGAGTGCTTCAACTGGCAGAAGATAGACTCATTACATTTCAGCAGGGTTGCTATGGTTAGCTGAGCGATATGGGGGGAGAGGAGTGTGAGATCTTTTCCTACCTCTCTGAGAATCTTGTGACTATAAAATTCTTCTGTTGCTTATCTGGATTTTCCTTCATGTTCTAAATATACCAGTGCTTGGGAGATTATTCTTTTTTTTGTGAAAATAAGAGAGAAAAACAGGAAAAATTAAAGGGGTTCTGAAATAAGTAGCCATTCAAGATACTGATGCTTCAGAAATCGTTATATGCTCTGTGCGTTAGAACAGGACATGAGTCCTAAAAACTACTAAACACAGCTTCCACCTCATGGACTGGGCTCAGAGGTACATAGTGAAGTAACCAGGTTCAGTGGGAACCTGTGATGTTGTTCCATCTGCATACCTATGCTCCGTGAGTGGTTTGGATGTGTCCGCTTCTTGACAGCTAACAGGTTGCTCTGGAAAGAGGATTTTTTTTTCATTTTTATTCCTGAAGCAGCATGACTGTTCTTTATGGCCTTTTCATTTAACAAGATACAAAATGACGTAATATGCATACAAATTAGCTAAGCATGCCACAAATTATAGAGGCTTTTTTTGCTAGACAGTTTAATGTATCAAAGCCTTAATTTGTTTTCAGAAGACACACTTGAATTGTACTTGAGCTCTGCCTATTTGGACTTATTTCAGAAAACAAGGGGTTATACATGGTGATACACACGTAGTAAAAACTAATCTTGAAGAAAGGAGGTTTACTTTGCATGTGCATTAGGATAGGATGCTATTTTGAGTGTTTAAGCATTGTTTTACCCACTGTTAACCAGCAGAGAGCACTTCAGTTTATAACATAACATCTATAAAAAATGTTAAACTGGGAAAGGCTGGGGTTCTTTTTCTGAGATGGCCATTAAAAACAAAGTGCCTGTGAAAATTAAATTCCTTGTTTTGTGCATTATCAACAGTGTTTGTGTTTTGTACAAAAATACTGCTTTATAAGTATAAAATTTATTGTATGCCAATGACTTAAGGGAAGAACTGAAGTAAATCTTATCAGTAGTCTCTTGGTAATGTTTAATATTTAAACTCTGCACCTTATGAGGTACAGCTTCTCAAAATATCAACCTTCCCAGGCTGATGTGGAGAATTCTATCCCTACTTTGGAGCCGCAGGTTCAGATGGTGCCGGTTTGTTTCCAGCATGAGCACAAGGACTTGTTGCCAACATGCAGAAAACAGCCTCCATGTGATGGTGCTGTTGGAGTTGCTCACTGAAATTCATTGGTAGAGAATGATACAAGGAGAAAGCTTAGAGGTAAACAGCGTTATGAATCAGTGCATCAAATCTTGTTCTGTTCTTAGCCTGTGGTATTCATGTTGGCTGTCATGAGCGAAATGCTACTGCAATGGGGGTGAAGGATGGGAAAATATGAAAAGATGGGAGGCAGAGAATCCTGATGTTGACATCAACCTCCCCCCAGACAAACCATGTTTTAATTGGAGGTTGCCTGTTTAAAAAACAAAAATGAAACCCCAAAACAAATCAAAAAACCCAAAACACCCCCCCTCCCCCCAAATAAAAACCAAATCATAACCACAAAAAAACAAAACTCTCATTGTCTCTTGGCACCTCTGATGTGACCGAGCCCTCAGAAATGGGCAAATTAGTGTTTTGCTAACTCAGGTCTGCAGTCTGAGTGCAGTGGATGGGGCTCTTGCATGATGCCTGGTCCCTGTTCCAGCCCCACCCTGCCCTCCCCCAGCTAGCTTGGTGGGAAGGGAAAGATCCTAAGGGGGAAGGTCAATACAGGAATCTGTGGATATACCTAAAGAGAGAGGCGTAGTCTTAAATGTGGTAATGACATAATAAAGACATGTCTTCAATGACTGCTGTCGTGGCTGTTGGTAATGTGTGGGTTGTGTGTAGCATATCTTAATGGGCACAGAGGGGAGAGAATTATTGCAATGAAGTCTCTGACGGCTCCTCCTTTTTTTTTTTTTTTTTTTTTTTTTCTCTCCTTCCATGACACTTGTAGGGAAGTAGCCAAAATATTCTGTGGAGTAGGTCACAGCATGCAGAAACATGATCTGTAACCTGCCAGTCGTGCACACACATGAGGCACGTAATGCTCCTGTGAAAGAGAGGAGCATTAGTAGAGAGACCATACAAATCCTGCCATAGGAACAGGCACACAAAGGAGGAGCAAGCTCTCACAGGCAGGGAGAGTTGTAAATATGTGTTTTGCTGAAACACTGTTGCTGCTTTTATGAGATGCATAATTAATATTATAAACCTTATTGTTCAGAGGGGCAATTTGCAGGTCCTTTGGACGGGAATATGGAGCTGTTGGAAACGTAAACCATCTCATCTAGCAATTTCTTCAGCAGCGTGTTGTGCCTTTTATTGTTTGCATCTGCCTGGGAGTGGCTTTAAGATCCAGTAACCTGATCTTTTATCACTCTTGGAGGCTTCCTTTTCTGGTATGCCCTGATGCGTTCAACACATGTCGGTATTGTACGCGACCAGCAATCAGAGCAATTCAGGCTCACTTTCTCCGTCCACAAGAAACAGCAATTCATCTGCTGGTGAACGCTTCTGAGACTTGTAAACCGTCTGCAGCTAATTTCTGTGTGGCTCATCAACCCCGTTTAAGAGACTGGAAGCGCTGTGGATGACCAAGTGAGAAAACGGCAAGATCTTATCTCAGGACTAAAGACTAGCTAAGAATGAGAGAGGAAAATCAATTTTCTTTTCTTTAGAGGAATCAGACTGATGTGAGAACACCCAGTTTCTCACAGAGGAAAACAGAGCAAGGCTATGAGCAATTCAAGGCTGTTCAGGAGGAGCAGAGACTGCCTTTAAACAGCAGTTATTCTGTTACTTGTTTGAGAAACGTCAGCAGATGGACTTCGGTTTTAGCGCTGTGAATATTTGCAGTGGCTTTGCATGTTGGAATACAAGCAGTGATCTCTTTTATTCCCCTTCCCCTGTATTTACCTGCTGAAAAATGAGTGAGGAAGCAAAGGAGAAAAATGCTAAACCAGCTCACAGGAAAAAGAAAGGAAAAAAGGTAACTCCCTGTATAGACAGTCTGCTGTGATGCCTTCTTTTAGTCGTTTTGTGTTCTAGCAGTTTGCTTCTGGGTGTGGAGTGGCTTTGGTTTGATTATTTATTTAGAATAAGGATGATGGTAGAATCGGGATGGTTTTGTTTATGCTAGATGCTGATGGGTGTGTTCTTTGCTAGAATAAGTAATACCATTGCAACTCAGTTGTTTTCCATTATTTAAATATTCCAGTGTTTAAATATATGTTATAGAATTTCAGTGTGGTTGTAGTTTTCAGTGTATCCCAAACACAGGATTAACAAGTAAACAGGAATCTAAATGAAGCCTTTTTGAAAGGAGAGACTGATAATCAACATGTGCTCTTGGAAATGAATATTATGGACGTTGCTAAGAAAACAAGTTTTACAATTAGCTTTTATTTTTAAAAAGACATGTTTTTTACTGTGTGCCACTCTGATCAGTTTTATATATTTTGGGGGCTTGAAAATATTATTGTGGTTAAACTCAATTCTGGAATAAAATTCCAGTTTCAGTGGAACTAATTTATGTCATGGTGTAAGTCTTTTGCCTGAGACTGTATTTAGAAGGATGAATTTGATTATTACCTTCTGTGTTGCAGTTTTTTGCTTTCCTGATATCCATGTAATTTTCCCCCCCATTTTGAAATGGAAGGTTTTTGTGTGTTTACACTGAAGAACCAGATTGCTAAAAAATCTAGGAAGTTGACTTCATTTTTTTCTAACCCATACTTTAAATATTAATTCAGTATATTAATTTATAATGTGAATTTCCTTGAGTCCTGTAGAAAAAGACATCTGAAAGGTTTATCATTGTTGCAGAGAATATATTCAGACTCCCACCCTTTGTTTTCTGAGCGTATGTTAGCCTTCCTACCATATGAAAGTGTATGACAGCCTCATAGTGAATCCATTTCCTTGGTAAAGGATTCAGTAAAGATTGTTGAAACAGCAAATTGAACCAGGTTGGCCCCTCTGTTCTCCCAGAATTGGAAAGAGCAGTTTTGTAAGGAAGCAGGGAAAAATATAATTGACTTTTAATGGTAAATTAGGATACCTTCCTGAAATACAAAACGCTTCCGTTGGATATGATGGATTGCCTCAGGACTAGAAGATATATCTACAACTAAATTCTGGGGTGAACTTTAAATTTTGACTATGTTCATATTTTTACTACATTATACAAATTCTTTTTATGGCATTTGACAACCTAGCTGTAGTCTTGTAGCGCACACTGAGTTTTATGGTTTAAGCTCATACAGACCTGTGTATTCTAGCGGACCAATCCAACAGCGAATGAGCCAAAGTACTCCAGATGATTTTGGATTAAGCAAAGTTTGGAATTGCACCTGTTATTTCAGCAATAGTGACAGTCTACCTGTATCTTCACCTTGTAAAGTTGATACCCTCTGTGGGCAGGAGGCTACAGCTTCCCTGTCCAAAGCCACCCTCTCCTGACTGGGTACAGAGTTTCATGGTTCTCAGGGGAGGTGGGTGGGGGAAGCTGTCAGACGTGTTTACATTCCTGAGCTACTGCTGGGAGTGTTGAAGGCCAATGGCACAATGCTCAGTCGATGTCTTGCAAGGTAATGGTAAAGCCTACTCTTATGTGCCTCCAACTTTCACTACACGACCCGTAGCTAACACCAGGGTGTGACTGCAGACCATTACGTTGCAATATGGAATGGCTAGAGCTTTTTAAACCTGCAGAAAGTGGTGTTTCACTGCTCTGTTTGATTTTTCTTCATGCTGTTGGAATCGTTGAGGTTGCTGGGATGTGCTGCATCAGGCTGAGGTGTGTCCCTTGTGACTAGGGCACAGCAAGACTGCTTACATGTCAGCGTAAAACACAGGCTTGAGCTAGAATGTGCCCAATGGAAAGGGAACTACTACTCTTTTTTTAAATGAGAAGCAACCATTTCTTCTGGCCCAAGTAGAAGTTTTCCCTGCTTTTAACTGTTCAGTGGGGGAAGGCTTAAATTTTTTGTTTTGATTCAGAAGCTAAATCTCAGAATGGCAGATGAAGAGCTTAGTTAACTCAGGAATGCTCTCCAAGAAGAGTTTGATAAACAAAACGGTGTTTGGTTGTAAACTCCTGAGCCAGGTGAAAGCTTAACTGGGTCTGGCATTCCAGTGAGTTACACCACCTGTCCATCCTAAAAGTAGGTATCCTGAAATGGGTACTTCCATGGCCTTCTTCCTGTTCTCTTTAGATAGTTCCTTTCTTGGCAGCTGTGCTTTCTCCATATTTAGCCTTGCCCTCGCCTTCTGTCTCGCTTATCTTCAGAGCTGAGTGGTGGCAAGTCTTCCTTCTGCTCTTTGCTGAGGCACTCATTCATATCCAATTCCTTCTTCATCAACTCTTGGTTTTCCTGTTCTTACAGAATTTCTGAAACAAAGATACAGAAATATCAGGAGGACAGCAATGGAAAGGTCACAGTTTGCTATAGGGAAACCACGATCAGTAGTGTGTTCTAATTTCCTAGAGTTGTTTGATTAGGATATAGACAAAAATAAGCCTTAACCTGGCAAACAGTGTCTCACTTTTGAGCACAAAGACATGCAATAACAGTGCATTTAGAACAGATTGGCCAAAGCAGAACATTTTCCAGAAGTACGCTGAAGATGTCAATCTAGATGGAGAGGATGAAGATAAGAAACAAATTGAGAGGTATCACTAAGATTTGTTTTGAAGGATGGACAATTTAGATGAAAGCAGAACAGAACTGTGTTTAGTGCTGTGATATAAAGTAGGGATACAGCTTTCAAAGGATAATGAAGGTACTGCATCAATATTTATTGCTGAAACTACACTGAACAGGATTATCTCTGATGGAATAGGAAGCCTAATTAGTTTCTCTGTTCCATCCTTCAGGGCTTCTCTCTACCAGCAGCCTGTGCCTCTTGCACTTGAGCTGTGGTTGTCCTGTATTTTCCAGCCAGCCACACAGTTTTAGAGAGTTGGTGTTTTGAAACTGTCAAGTTGAGTCCCTAGGCATTATGGAGTGGCTTTATCTTGTATGTTTGTGTCATCACTTTTCGGTAAACTTTGGAGTCTTGATTATAGAAGAGCATTGAACTCTGTTGTCAGCAGAGATGCAAGATGTGTTTTGATTTTTAACAAAAGAGAAGTATTCTTTCCTCTTTTCCTTCAAACCACCAGAATGAAATTAGTCATGAAAATACTTATGGTCCTCTGAAGCTTTAAAAGATAATCAGGAGTGCATGAATGAGAAATAAATTAGACCAGCTCAAGACTTCTGTAGTAAAAGATATTTTTTCAATTTAATTTTACAGTTAATTGCTGGGCTCTAGTTGCTTCTGAGTAGTGTGAAATTTCACATTAAACTCTCATACCAGAAGCTTTGCTGGAAATGCGTATTTTTTGTTTTGGGGAATCTTTCATGCCTCTTCCCCTGCTCTCTCCAAGATCTTCTGACAACCTGTGCAATTAATGTTGCTGATGTGTCTTTCATATATGAATAGCATAAATCAGGAATGGAAACTTCTAACAGATGTGTAAAAAGACTTTATTCTTAAACATACACAGGAGAGAGCTTATGCTAAAATCTCAATGTGATTCTAGAGAGATCTGTTTATTAATCCACCTCACTGCATTGGTTAGTTGATCACTGTAGTATGATGTCAGGATTGTGTTCCATTGCTTTGTGCAAAATGAATATGCTATGCAGGGTGTAGTGGGGTGCTTATGCAGTAGATGGAAAATTAGTGCTTGGAGTCAGAATGTTTAGGGCGGCCAACACTATGATTTTTGGACTAATAGGAGGTTTAGCTCAATCCTCTTTTCTTGAGCCAGTAGCCTGGCTTCACTACACTGGGAACACACTTCACAGTTCCTGCCAAGGAATATTTGCTCTAACTCCAAGGTTTGACTCAGCAGCATGAGAATCTCCAGAGGGGACTCTTCCATTGTTGCACAAAGTTGAAAATCTGGTCAGCAGTTTGTCTTTACTGAGATGAGAAACTTCAAGGGGCATTTGTGTGGGGGGTAGATGCTGAGAGTTCAGAGACTCTCAGGTGTGATGAGCCATTCTCCACTGTTGTAAAAATTTAATATCTATAGGGGTCTGGGAGAAGAGTTGTCCCTGTCTCTGATGGAGATGTATCAGGTCCTTTATAGGCAAAGCCTGCCTCTACTGACAGAGCATCACTGATTTCATTGGGGACAATATTAGGGGGCCTGAGGTCTTGGCATTTCATCTTTATACTGACGAATAATTAATCTGTGTATGTATGATTACAGCGGGACTTGTGATGATCATAACTCTGCACCTGTGAAGACCAACTTTTGTCATGATGAGAAATGATGTTTTGTTTCTGAGATTCATGGTGGCATCACACTTACTTCAAAGGTGTCTTTTGCAACTAGATTTACTGTTTTCGTTGCTTTTAATGAACCATGTTTATCTATGTTCAGTTCTTATACACATGGTGGCTGGGGGAGAGTATTCACTGCTCTTTGCTCCCAGTGGAGAAGTACCCAATGCTAATGGTAAAGAAAATGTTTGTGGTGGACTTTTCTAAATTTATGTAGCTTTTAACTTATTCATAAAATTAACTTATTACTTGGACTGTAAATTGATTTCTAAATTTGACTTGTTTCTGATAAGCCAAGAAATTAAAATCTGCTTAGATCTGTGAAATAAAATGGGGAAAAAAAAAGACTCTACAAGGAAACTGTCTCTCTTCTTGTCTTGGTAAATAAGGTTTACACTATGTTGTTAATTTCAAGTTTCTATGGATGAGAAATGGTTCTTACAGGTTTAAATTTAACTGTAGGATGGTGGTGTTAAACTGTAGTAGTATGTCAATGCATCCTATGCTGAAAACTTAGTTCAGTGACATGATAAACATATTTGGTTTGGCCCTGCTTGCCAATTTCTACTTTTTCAGCTTTAATGTCTGTTTTATTGATGTGAGAGATTTTTAACCTCACATTTTCAGCAGATACAGTAAAGAGAAAATGAAGTACAAAAGGCCCCCAGAACTTCTGGAAGATACTCCTTATTTGCATGTCCACATAGTAAAAGCCCAAGAACAGTAGAATAAAGTAGCTTTCAATCACTGTGACTATTCTTATTTGTTCTGTTTTCTAAAACTGCAGGCTTTAACATTCTGTTCCCTTGAATCAAACGCATTTTGTTTTCTTGCCTTCTACAGTTTTCTGAATTGCCCCAGAAAATTAAAAGACATTGTTTTCTGTCACCTTGACTGGAGTCACTTTGGTACATAGTAATATCCTTGTTATGCTTTTATCAAACTGGAACAAAATAAAGCACGTGTAATGGCAAAATAAGCATCTTAATGTTTTGAAATGAGCCATTTCATATGTTTGTTTTTCCCTGACAAAAATACTCTCATTGACATTACCTAGCTTCAGTAGCATTAGTCAACAGCTCCTAGCACCTAGGGTTAAAAAATTCTAAGTAGATGTTCTTGTCATTGTCTATATGAAACGGCGAGGTATGTTATGTTATTGAATTTTTAACATAATTCACTCTGTAGGTAAGTGACAGAACTTGTAACTGGAGTGACAATCCTTCCATTTGCTGCTAAATTACCACTCTTGCTGAAAAAATGTGTTGGCTTTTTTTTTTTTTATGCTTTTTTAAATAGAGGAATCCTTCCTGCAGTTTGTGAAAGAACATGAAAGCTGAGGGAGATTCTGAGATCCTATGACATAAGTTCATCCTTCAGTTTTGAGCTTGTTCCAGAAAATTCAGGTGTGAATAGTTCTTGTCCTTCTGACAGATGGCTCTAGGAAGTAGAAGCACAAATGTGGATAGGTGCTTCAGCTGTTTTTTTTTTGTGTGTGTGTGTGTTTTTGTGTTTGTGTTTTTCCTCTTCGTTCACCACATTTTGCTTCCCTTGTTGTGGGGATTTTTCCTTTGCTTCAATAAACCATGTTCCCAGCTGCTATAGGACCGGTCGTTTCCCAGTGTTGCATTCTTTCTGAAGCCTGTGTTGCCTTTTCCATCTTCCGTTTCTTTTTCAGCATTTCCTCTTTGGGTTTCTGAGCTGTTCCTTCCCTTGAATGACCTTGGCTGTCACCACGTGTCCAAGCTGATGGCCTTGAATCTGATTTTGGGTTGAATTTTCTGTTCTCTCAACACTTTCCTCATGTTGAACTGGAAACTCTAGTGGGTTGCCATCTGTTTCCGGAGCCTGTACTATTTCACTCATGATCACCCAAAGGACTGAGGCCCCTCATGGGGTCTGGGTCCTGGCTGGCCTCTCCCGGGTGCAGGGTGGCAGAGCATGAGTCCAATGGGCAGTGCTCCAGGATGGCTTGTACGTGGGTTGTTTCTGGTGCCTGGTGTCTCAGCTGGAGGATTTCCAGTGCCTCCTACTCTGTAAACTGGGCATTTACAGTTCAGGTCAGGTTGTCTCATTTGCAGTAAATTGTTTTATGTACAATTAGGTTACAGTCAGATTGGATTATGGAAAGTGGTTTTGAGCTACAAGAGACACAGAGGATGAGCCTCAGTTACACACTGCAGTTTTGCAGTCATCAGTGGGACAGGAAATTATGTAAAAGTTTTGGTAATTCTCTTTATTAAATCACTGTGTGAACTTCAGCTTGCTCCAACTTATTTTGAATCATATGAAGACCTTTTTTCAGGTTTTTTAGAACTTGAAGGGTCTCTATTTAGCATCTGGGATTTCCTTTTTCCAAACCCTGTGACTGATGCAATTACAGAATTCAGTTGTTCTTAGTGGTAGCACCTAGGTAGGTCTGGGAGGTGTTAAAATGTTTATCACATTTATGAAATGGTTATGTCTTAAACTAGAAATGCTTTGATCAATCTGTCCATTCCAGACTCAGAAAACTAAACGCATGTGGGCCTCCCTCTTTGACTTTCAAACAAGAGCCTGTATGTCTGCATAACCCTTACTGGGCATGGGCTTGTTCCTCAGTCAGTTTACCTTGCTTCCAATTTGTGGAGGTGGTGGTAGAACCTGCAGCTTTCCTTCACCTCTGGCTGACTCCAGGCAGGAGTTAAGGGATGGTGCTCTGCAGAGTTTCAGGGCCTAGAGAGAGCCAACACCCTGCTAGGAGGGAACTCACGTTTTTTGTTGAAAGTACCAAGGTATCTTGGTATCCATCTACCAAAGCAGGCAATTCAGGGGTTTAAGCTGAAAAAATAGATGTTTTTTCTTACATTTTTGAACCTCCATATTCATTGCAAATGCTGGAGCCAAGGTACCATACCTAGCTGTTGGCTCTTTCACTTGCCAAACAGGTTGAGCTTCAGGCTTTAAATCCTAATGTTATATAAAAATGTTTTGATTAAATTGGTAAGTGTTAGGTCCTTATTTCAAGTGATGAAGCTTTTGGTATCTGATCAAACCAATAATATAATGAATTTTCCTTGGTCACTCTTCTAAACACCTCAGACTTCAAGTCTGGAATATGAGCAAGAGTTAAATACTTCACAGAAGTAATAGTAATCTCCACATTGTCAAGGAATTTTCTAGCCTTGCTAATGGAGGTGCAGATTGTTGAATTCCACTGACTGCTAGGTGCTGTTTCAGTCAGTTGAAACTGGATAAACTGAAACACGCATGAACTTTGCTATCCTTTCATTCCCAAAGCAGCATGGGGCAAACTCTGCCTTTTTCCCTTAACATTGAAGAAGAGGACAAAGTGGCTGGATGGAGAAAAGCTACATGTGGAATATTTTCTTTAGTGTTTCTTTTATATGTAATACATATCATGTCTTATTATGTCTAAATTAAATGCATAGCTAAGTATATTTAAGACACTTAATTTAAAATGTTACCATCACAGACTTGTTTCAGGTTTGTGCTTACAAGAGACTATGGTTGCTGAGAATTCTCTGTAGCGCATTAGCAATCTGTGAATGTAAAGAAGGGTTGATTTGTGTGAATAACTTTTTTTAAGGAGGCATTATATTGTGAAAGGGAATAATATAAAGCAATGCGGTGCTTCATGTTGTTCACCATTAACTCTGTTTCATAATTTTGTTTGACACTGCTGTTTAGGGGGAATAATCACTTTTCTGGGTAATAATGGTTATATAACCATTGTGTATTGCTGGTGTGTGTGTGTCCTTTTTCTTCTAGTTTGATGTAAGCTTATATCAATGTCAAAATGAACACAGCACTGCAAGCTGTGTTCTTTCTCTTCTCTTCTCTTTTTGGATGTGTCATTGATGGAATAATCTGCAGTGAACAATTTTATTAGTTTTGGTTTTTTCTTAATGAAATAATATGAAAAATAGAAGTTAAAAAGAACACCAACAGTTTTGCTGCACTACCTGGTATTTGTGTGATTTCCCCTAATGGCATTTTTGAGGAAGTCCTCTTAGTCAAGGGGTGGTTGATGCTTTTAATCAAGGTTGCATCACTTATTTCTGTTAGTTTCTAAGCTAGAAATAAAGAATCATCCTGAAAAGATCCTGAACATAGGTAGGATTCACTGTATTGATATGACCATATTAATCTGAATTATTCTAGTGTGCTGGGAATTTGTAATTATCTTGGAATTTGTATGAGGAGAGTGAATGGGAGAATCTAGGAAAGAATCTAGGAAAGAAGGAGGTGGGGAAGTGGGATTTTCAGGAGATCTGTCCAGGGTTGCATTTCCTTGGGCAGAAGCTGGGACAGGGCATTCACCCTCTTCTGCTGGTTTACAGCTTTTTCTTGCTGAGTACCTTTGGCTGGAGCTGTGTCTGGGCTTGTTTGCATACTAAAAACATATGGATATAATGATCTTGTAGTGTCTGAGAATAGATAATATTTGCTAAAACACTCTAACACAAGAGGCACTGTATGTGGTGAGGATGAAATTTATCCTGGTTGAAACGGCCATCTTCAGGCAAAATGTCAGCTGTGTGTGAAGGATATAAATGCGAAATATACAAACCTCAGGCACAGTGCTGTAGGATTCATGTGTACCCTAGTCAAAGGGAGCTAATGCTATGCAAGTGATGCAGGGGACTCTCCCCTTTTGCCTGCTCCCCTAAACAGACCTGTAATTTCATTTACTTAGTTACTGTTGTGTGTGGTTGGGAGGCAGTATCATTAGTAATTAATATTTGCAGTAGAAGGCCAGTGTGGAGTTATCACAGGGGAAAGCCTTAGCAAATAGAACAGTGTCACTTTGAATGGTTTTCCAGATGAAGTATTATCAAAGATGGTCTGTGTAATTCTGGCAGCTGGTTCCACTCATACTTCATTGAGTCTGAAGGACACATCCCAGAAAGGGGTTTTATTTAAGTGTCCTTTTGTTATACGAAAATCTAAATATAGGGATGCCAGTCCACCCTAAACCATGGTGGGATCTGGCTATTTCAGTCATCTGGGCACCACAAATTTGAGTCTGTTTTGTACGGAGTGGTTTCTTACATAATTTTTCTCTACCATTCTGTTTTCAAACAAGTTTAGTTTGGAACATTTCATGCTCTTTCTATATGTTCATTACATAGTTCTTGTACAGTTCCTTCAAAAGAATGAACAAATTGATGAGTACAAGTGACAATACAAGCAATTAAATGTTTCCCTTCATTACTGCTTAGCGTACACTGTGTCCCTTCTTGTTTGAGCCCTTTCCACACCAGCTACCTACAACTACCTGGCATTTCCTTGACACCTGGTAAGAAACAATTTTCTGTCATTAGGAACATCATCTGAAATAGTTTTTGAAGGTAAAAATAGGAAGAATTATTTCCGAAGCAGTTGAAATAAGTAAGTAGCTTTGCTTTTGTAACCAGGGGAGTCATTCTATTGTGTATCTAAAATGTGCCTCGTATTTGGAGAGGGAAGGTCCCAGCTGCAAGTTAGGTTCTATATTATTTTAGAATGTGTCCTTGGAGCACATAAGGATATTATTGGCCTTTTTTTTTTTTTTTTAAAGAAAAGGTTAGAAGTATTGTGAGTGTAAGGATAGTGATAGTTTGAAGTAAAAACAAAAGGCAGCTACTGTGTATAACAAGGATGATATGGATCTGAATAAAAATATAGTTTGAGTTAGATAATCCAAACATGCTTATTTTTCTGATATTTTAACAGGAAGATGAGAGGTTGTGCAAGGGTGGTGCTTACTGTTGTAATGTTGTAATCACCTACTAGAAAAGTATTTGAGAGAAAAGGTTTCAAAGCAGCCATAGCAAAGTTGTATAACAGTCTTGTTCTCAAAGCAGATTTCAGTAACCATACGTAGTAATGCAATAAATTTAGCAACTTAGTAACCAAATAAATGAAAGTATTTGAAGATCAGCTGTTGCTAATTAATATAAAATGAACAGGGATGTCTGTTCATACACAGGTATTGATGAAACTATACAGAATAATGATATTTCGTATTTACAATAATGCCTATAGGTGTTTTGTCTGAAAACTGAACTTTTGAATGTGGAATAATGGCCCAAAACATTCTAATTTATGATGCTATTAAACAGAAATTGAAGAGAAAATCCAAAGCTGACTGTTCAGGGTAAGTCTTAAACAAGCATAACTTCTTTTATTGAATTTAGCAGTATAGTTGAACTCAAGAACTACAACCTTTGTTTTTATCCAGCTCTCAAATGTATCAGTTGGTTTGACTAGCTGCTTAAGTGCTAGCCTAACCAGATTGATGCTGAGCCTGTATGCCTTACTGTATTACTGGCCACTTACGATTTTGGGGAAAAAACCCCCAAAGCATATGATCTGTCTGGAAGGAGTGAGATTTTAAATTTTCTTCAAAAAGTTCCCAAGACCTAGAAATGAGAGTCCATGTGTGCTGCATGAACAATATTGTGAAACAGTCTCATCCTGGGCATCATGCAGGGTGCTGATTCCTTCTGCATTGCTCTCAGCATTTTGTTTAAAAAAACAAAACAAACCCAAAAATCATCAACAAAAAAACCCGCCAACCAAACAGAACCTAAATGCAACAAAACTGCTTCTACCTTAATTTTTTCTCTCACACCACACCTTTGTACTTATTCCTAATGCTATGTTTGTGCCATTTAATGAATTTCATTAATTTAACTGCATGGTTCTGTTCCCTGTTTTTCCTGTCAAGCTGGCTATAAAGAAGGAGCCCATGACTACAAATATTCTATATACCTTACCCTTTCCAGGCATCTTTGTTGTATCCATGGCTTGATTTACTAATCCGGGGATTTCCTCTGTCTTCTCCTTTCCCTTGTGTTACACAAGCATATGTATTTAACAGAAAATGGTGTCCTTCCTATTCCTTCTCAAGTCGCAGGCTTTTAAATCACGTGAAAATCTGCAGTTCTGTTAAATGAAGGGGTATCTTTACAATGAAATGTTACACTATGGGCTGTACAGCCAGCCTTTGATTTCTGTACTCACAGTTCTGCTTTTAGGTGTTAACTCCAAAAAGATTTTTGAAAACAAAATTGAAATGTGGCTCATCACTCTGTTTTTCACTTCTACATGCAGATGGATGTGTTTGTAAGGAAGATCTGTTGTGGCAGAACTGACCCTAATGTCAAATTAACCACAAAGCGGGCAGGGTCAGTTTGGAGGGGCAGTCAGCAGCCCTTTGCAATGACCTTGACAGGAAGAGCTTCTGTGGGCTGCAGCATCAAACTATTCCCTGTAGTGGAAGCTCTGAGAGTGAGAGGAAGGCAGCTCATGTTCTGCCCAATCTCTGGAGTTGAGTGTTTTTATCAGCAGATTGCAAAGCATGGTATTTACAACACCTAACTGTAAACTAGGGCTAAACATGGCTTATTTTCTTGAAATTATATTTAATGAAAGGGACCTACTGACCTGATACTGGTACATTACTTCCAGTGCATACCAACAAACATCAGTGGCAGTAAGAAAAAGGAGGCTAGCAATCTAGATAAATTTGAGTCCGATGCAGGCAAGCTGGCTGCCTTTAAAAAGAGAGTCAGTCTAGCTTGAATCTTAAAATGACTGGAGGAGATGTGCCACTCCATGTTTTGGCAGGCCATGCCGTGCAGGAAGAGC
>NW_010130504.1:0-32512 GCF_000699245.1 Pterocles gutturalis | reverse complement strand
ACCTGCAAGGCTGCTGGCAGTGACTCCAGCTGCTGACAAGGGCAGTATGGAGCTATAGGCACTAGCCAGCTACCCTAGTCCTTGTGCCTTTTGAAGACTACCTCATTTATTAAAGTTACCAAGAACTGTTTTGAAATGGCAGCATTTTCCTGCAGCAGGTGATTTGGGGGCATGGGGAGAGTTGGGGGTTTGGTAGTAGGGTGGGGCAGAGCGACAAGAGCCCTCTGTTCGCATAGTGCTTACCTCACTGCTTTTATTATTGCTTTTGCTTCTTGGATCTTGCATATGCTTTAAATTCAATCACTTCATTTGTAGTATACTCCAAAATAGAAGGAGAAAACTGCTTGCAAAGGATGTGGGTAAAGAATGGTCAGCATATCGCTTGCAGTCCTTTTTTCCTCAATCATATTGTAGACACCAATAAAGGGACTAGATCAGTTTGCTACATTATAGTATTCTCTGAGGTTTAAAGTACATATAAAAAAAATATTCATGGTAATAATAAGATGGCTTACAGCACGTTCAGCAATAAATTTGTGTATTGCATCTTAGGTCTTTTTCTTACTTTTTGAATTTACTGTGAGGGCAATTAAAAATCATAATAACAAGGCTGCAATTGATCCTAATCTTAGTGGTCCTGAAAGAACGGCCTTTTCTCATCTTGTCCCAGTCTCTGTAGGGCAACCTGAAAGGATAAAAAATTTCAGTAAACTGTGTGACTGCTTTTGAATTACTAATGTCAGCACTTCATCTTTGTAGTCTTTCAAGCTTTATGTAGGGTTGAGGTGCTTTGGTTTTTTAGAGAACTTAGTTTTATAAAAATTGCTCCAGAAAAAGATGACATTATTTTACTGGTTTCATATTTATCTTGAGAATACTGATGATTTTTATTGAGCAAAAATTCATACAAAAAAAAAAAAAGTTCATGCTCTTGTCTGCAACAGGAACTGAGCAGGTATAGGTCATCTTTTCTATTTGTTCATTTTTCAGAAGTCCTCCCAAGTTTGGAAAAAAGAAAGGGGATTTAGATAGGCACATAAAATATTTTTGGGTGTTTGTGCAGTCAGTCTAATAAGGAGCGCTGCAAAGATGAGAAAAAACCCCACAGTACTTGAACTTGTGCATTCTTCTGTTATCCAGAATATCATTGCTTTTAATTGCAACTCAAAATCTGGACAATAAATACAGAGTAACACTTTGCCTGTGAGATTGTAAAATATAGTTTGAGGGCTTTATGTCAAATGCAGTTACTGTTTTGTCATCTGATGTTTGCTGCTTCTTCTTGAAGCTATTTCACAGCTGGGAGGGACAGGACTGGTTCTAAAATAGGCAACAAAATGTTAATCTATGAGGGGCTGGAGTCCTGGTGCAAAATGTCAAAAAAAGACTATTAAATACTGATTAAGATTTGAAACTTAAAGGGATACAGTCAAGAGGTCTACTGAAACAAGGGTATACAATAATTTTTCCAAAGGTTACTTTAATATGATGTTGAAAGCGAGCACCCAAATCTTTGCCCTTTACACCTGCCATCGCGTTTCAAGGCAAAGCTCCATAACTAGCACAAAGCTAGAGTAGTCCAGACTCCTACCAAAAATTCAGTTTGTTTATTTTATGCCCATGGCAGGGATTAGTATTGAAGAGACTTTTGTCTAAAGCCAAAATTTTCAGAAGGCAAACTAGGAGCAGAGATTATGGAGTGCTCTAATTTTCAAGTGTTGAGCACTCAGCAGCTTCACTGAAGAGTGGGAGTTGCTTGTCTGCTCAGCTGTTTCAAAATCAGGCTACTTGTTTAGCCCAACTTAGCCTGTGTGGTTTTTTAGATGCATTACAGCACACTTCTGTGAATGACTATTAGTGATGCCATTATGCAATTCTTTGCCCTTCATAATGATAGGCGTACTGAAGAGTGCATGCAGAGATAAATCCAACAAAACCAGGAATGGATTTATAACTAGAGCATGGGGGAAAGGAGGAGAGAAAGTAGCTATTTGGAACGTATTTTCACCTTTTGTCTTTATTTCTGAAAATGTGTGACACGTCCATCTGGAGCTAAGTGGTATCTGTGCTCAGTCTGTTGGGAAGAGAATGATGGAATGTTCTGACAAGCCTCTTCTCACAGTGGCTTCCATGCCTGGAGTAACCCTCCCCTTACTCAGTTGTACCAGTCATCTGTCTCTTAAACTGAATCAAGATTCAGTTGCAGTTAAGAGATAGTCATGTACAGGATAGAGGAAGCTGAAAGAATCAGTCATAGTGTTGTCTTGATCTTTCTTTTCAGGAATTTTGGCAACATTTTTTTTTTAACTATTCCACCACCATTATGTGTGGTTTTGTGTTTTACTTTTCATCTCATTACTGTGGTGTGCAATGCAGCAGAAAAGAAAGTATTTCAAAGGCCTGGATATTTAAGCATACAAATAAAGTGTATTTTTTTAAAAAAAAGCTACCCTAAGGATCGCGTATTTCACTGTTCCCACTTCATAAGCCTGGTGCTGAATGTATAATGAAATGAACCTGTAAAAAAATCAATTGATTCTGCAGGTTAATTTGGGACTAAGGATATAAGTGGCCACTTCACTCAGGACGGTACAGAAGAGAGTAGCCTTTTGCATTATTTTCTCGTATTTCCTAAGTAAATATCTTCTTGATGCTGTATGAATGACAATAGCAGATGAGTCTGTAGTTCACACTGAGATTGATCAGGGTTGTTAGTGTTGGGTAGAGTGCAAGTTGAACCTTGGTTTCATTGTGGTCTTCCCTAGTGTTGGTATTTAAAGTGATGCCACCTTGTCCTGAGTTACTTGCAGCTGTTAAAGAAGATGCTATATCAAAATGTTTGAGCAGTATTTCCATTGCTTTCTGATGAGACTGAGGTTGTGGTAAGCTACTGATAGTGCAGGAGGATTGACTGAGCACAGGAAGCCAGGCCTCATGATGACAAATGTAGGTCGTGTGCTGGCTGTTCCCTGAACATGGGAGCCAGTATCACTCCATGTACAAGGATCCGAGCAAACCGTGCTACACTAATGATCTGGAAAAAACCTTGAGAGGATCAGATAGAGAAATCCTGACTTCTTTCCTGGTCAGAATTGCTATTTCCTTACAACCAATGTGCAGAATAGCCATGGGAAGTCTAAACCAAAGTCATGAACAGTTGAAAACAATCATGTTGCAGGATTGAGACTGTCTTGAAATTTTATGTAGTCTGATTCATTTTGTCCTTGGAACATGTACATCCTGGTAGGATTTTTAAATAACCTTTTAGATTTTTTCATTAAGCTAATGCATATTAATTCACAGCAGAATGAATCATATCTTGATTCATATTGTACACTGCTTGTCTTTAGTCACTAATGCAGAAATTAAAGTGGTCCAAAAAATGTCATCTTATTCATTCAGTACTATGATTACACATTTCTTTTAAGGTTGGGTTTTCATATAATGATAGCGTGATGCAAATAAACACATCACTCGTTTAGTCCTTTAGTGCATAATTTAAAGGAAAAATGAGTCTTTATCCCTAACCAAGAACCCATGTCTAGAATATGTATTACACCATCAAGATTAAAAGAAATGCAGAGCTGTTATTCTATCTGTGATTCAACAGGAGAGATAAGCAAGCTGTTCTTGTTCTGCTTCCTAGAGAAAAAACCCAAAACCCAGAACCCAAAAAACAAGTATGGGATAGAGCAGACACTTGAATTTCAAACTTTGCTTCAGTCTTTGCTCAGAAACTTATTGTTCATGGAAATCAATGGATTCAGAGGAAAGCATGGAAGAACTGCATCCTTATCTGCATCTGTCTGTATTGTTTCCTGTAGTAAAGCTTTACCAAATCCAAACCTCCATCAGATGTTACACTTCCATTGCCAAAAGAGAAATACAACTATGATTACAGCAGGAAAGTGATTGCAATATCCACAGTTTACAGAATTAGTTTAAATGGTTGTTGCCTACAACCGTTTTATATCTGTACCACTGAGGTAAAAAAAAAAAAAAAAAAAAGCTTTAGGTAATGTATATGATGTATAACCTAATATGCAACATTTTGAACATTTTGTATCTTCTCCTTCAGCTTCAGTGTCAGTATTTGAAGTGTTTGTACCTTGTAGTTTTTTGAGGTTTTGTGGGACCTTCACAATTCACCTGAATTGAACAGAAGATGTTAACAAGTTTATGCTTCCAAAAAAGTTGAGAAGAATGTAATCAATGATTTGAGGAGGGAGGAGACAAAGAGATTTGGGGCATCTGCCTTGAAAGTGGGTTATCTATATCAAACATGCTGTTGCCTATCTTTGTCTATATTTATTGCAGTGAAAATTGGATACGTACTGCTTCCAAACCCAAATCTGACATCCTTTTCCTTCATACTTTTTCTGAATTGGGTATGAATGGCTACTAAATCTGCAAGGTCCACAAGGGTCGGTACCTAATACTAGTGTTTACTGCCCCAGTTGTGGGGGTGTCCTGAAACAAGTAGTCATTAAAAGTAGAGACAAGGTCCTGTGAGGGTTCAGCCTTTCAAGGCAAGCTGTAGTTGTTCCTAAAGTGTAAATACCTGGAAATGAAGATGTGGGGGTTTTATATCATTTAACAATAACTGCAATTATACTTTTGTTTCCTGATTGTAGTTGTGTTAATCTGAAATGAATAGGGTCACTGAAACTCTTTACAACTGTTATACTGCAATATTTATGCCTTCGTATCTGAACTGTCTATTAAGTGAGAATTCAGCAACTGCTATGAACTTTTCGACCGTAGGCTAGGTGGGTTTTCCCTTGCAGTTTTTTTTAGTTCTATAAACACCCAGGAAATAGTAGCTTGCTTACAGTCAGGACCTCTTATGACCTGTAAACATGATATAAGGGTGTGTAACAACAGTGAGTTTCAACTTAGCTGATAGTTCATCCGGTGAGGATTTACATTTTTGACTTATCTCCAATACTTCCGTTGCTTCACAGGGGCAAGGGCGTGCATCTGAGGCAGTGCTGGCTGTAGTAAGAGGTGGTAACCATAGTGCAAAACTTAGGTGCTCTTTCCCAGGTGTTTTTGAGTATGTACCAATGAATTTTGAATATCTTCTAAATAGTGCTAAGGGAATTATAGTAGTTTTGGGGAATTACATGAGTTGTGTGCTTGCACATCTTTGTTTAGAATTGTTGTATAAAACTCATAACAGTTTTCATAATTATTATTTTAAAACCACACCCCTTAGAATGTTTCTTAAATGACTGGTTAACTAAGGCCCAAGTGGCTTTTAATTTTAAATGTTTTGTAACCCTAAGAGGAATTTAAAGACAAGTATACATCTTGGTTGACTGTGACAACTTTGCTTTGATTTTTGCTAGAAAATGTATGCATCTCCCTGATGGATCAATGATTGGCACTTCACTAATTTTAAGTAATTCAAATAATTACAGTTAACAAATTTATTCAGTAGTATGACCCATTGCCAGGATAAGCATTATCACTAATGGCTATCTCAGCAAAATCTTCTGTGGCAGCAGAAAATGGCAGTGCTGGCAGCCTATTTTGTGATGAATTATGTTGTGAAAAATGATAAGGTCTGCATACTTATGGAGAAGCAAGAAAGGTACATTCCATTTCAGTTGAAATTTAGGAACCAAACCCCAGGTGTATAAAAACACTTCTAACTGCAAAATGTTTTAGCTGGACTATAGTAATCCTTTATGCAAATGTGCTACGTTTTGAGTCACATGCCTGCGCAGGGCTACAGTGGTAGCTCAGTTCAGGCAAGATGTGGCCAGAAGGGCTCGGCATTGATCTCAGTCCTCAGCATGGTATTTCTAATGTGCAAGTGTTCCCATCCGTTGTAATTGGCAGGAAGCCTGATGGTGGTTTCTGGGGTTTGTTCCCCTCTGACACCCAGAGGGTGATCCTTAGCGATCCTTTCTGTGCTTTGTAGCACAGGATTGTTTTACAGCTACTAGTGTACATCCTCACATTTTCTAGATTCAGCACACCAAAGAACAGTAAATAAAAAAATAGAGCAGTTTTTTGGAGGAATTCAAAGTATATTAGGAGAACATACAGGTGGAAGCCTGGTCCTTTTGACATGGTGGTATTGGCAAAATAATCTGCATAAGCTGCCAGAAAGATGCGAGCTGGAGGGTATGATTGAAGTCTGACCTTTCAAAATGGGCTTAAAGGAGTGTGTTCAACATAGAGTACAAACACAGCAGGTATCATACTTGTCTGCTTAACTTTGTCTATAATGAAAACTTACCATAAAGCTTGAAAAGAAGGAGAAAAAAAAAAGAACTGTATTCACTTGTGTATTCACTGTAATTTATCTGTTTATTTTGGCTACTGGCTGTTGATTATTTATGTGCATTTCAAGTACAAGAACTTTGGGGAAATAGCATTTCAGTGTAATATCTAAATCTAGGGAAGTGTTTTTGCTAGTATAAAAATCTACCAAAATAAATTATCTCATCACACATACAGAAATATCTATGATCTGTGATAGAATGCAAGAAGTATATTGTTCAGAGTAGCTATTTTATTTATTAAGATACCTCTGTAAAAAAGAAGACGTTAATGTGTGAAGAAACCAGCCTATGGAACACTATCTTTTTCTCTCTTTCTCCTTTGCTCAGTATAAAAAAAAAAATATTTCCTTTACCCTTTGGTTATTATTTTTTTTTGCTGTTAGAAGTCCTTCACCCAATTGCAAAATCATGTGTTACAGAAATGGAGGAAAATATTTTCAAATATAAATGCTATACATAATAGATACAGACATTCTGGCTATTCTGGTTACTATGGCAAGATCTGTGGAGGATGCCTGTAGCACATCAGTTTCTTTATGTTCTTCAAGCAGACAGTTTCAAATTTCCTAGGATCGTTTACAAGCTGTAATGATATTAATCTATTTGTATCTTCTTCAAGCACTTCCTTTGCTTTGCAGTGTAAGCCCCTTAATATAGATTGGCTGGAGAAGAGCAGATTTGTCCTTCTTGCTGTCTGTCTGAAGTGCCCTGTGTGACCAGAGAGCAGGGCTATCTGGGGAAGGATGACCTAATATACCGCAGGCAGGAAGCAGAGCTGATTAGTCTGCCTCACAGAGATGCCATTACAGGGTGTGACTGCATCATATAAACCTCTTAAGGAAGGTTCTTTCACTTCTAGAAGTGACCATAGAAACATGCATAGAAGGAAAAAAAAATCTGAGTACATATTAATCAATGTTTGGTTATTTGGTGATATGAGTACATGATCATTCCCCCCTCATAACGTGACAGGGATCCTCCTATCTGTTCTGGCTTCTCTAAGTCAAATGACACTTTTTTCCATGTAGAAATGTTTTTTCACAAAGCAGAATAATCCTCACAGCAGAACTAACAAGGACCCACCTCAGGATAGCGTGGAAATTCTGTGCTTAATCAACTATCTGCTGATTCAGGACAGAGATTTGAACAGAGAGAAGCTTTTGTCTGGTGATTGGGAGACGTGGGGTCAAATCCCTTCAAGGAGACGAAACAGAGTACTTGTCTTTCTCAAATCCTCAAGAGTAGGATGTGAATCTATAAAGCCAAAGGGAGACAGGGCAAGAAGAGCATGTCAGTATACCATCATAACTACATTTCTAGCAGAATTACTTGACAAATTCAAACTGCATCTGTAATATATCAGGCTGAAACAGTCTTTTCAATTGAAGTTTCTATATATTGGATAAATAGTTGAATAAATTATTTCTGATTACCTGACATGTGGAATTATTGTCTTTGTGGACATAAGCATGTTTAATATTACTGAGTTAATATTACCAAAGTTTTATTTTTTTCTGAGCACTTCCATGGCATTGCTTCCTTCATTCCATAGAAAATGTACAAAAACCTCTGTATTTTGTCGTAATTTCCAAATGCAGTAATGATAGCAAAGCCAACTAAAACCAAAGTGAAAATGAAGTTTGTGGAACAAGAGATTAATCTTCACAACAATTATGTGAGCTTAAATGTCACAGTTTTGAACTAGTTAGTTTGCTGTCTTTAGTCTACTAGCACTAACCTGTGTTTGAAAGATCAGACTTTCAGATAGAGGCACAGAGAAATGGAAATATGGCAGACCTCCTTCTTGGAGAACAGAGGAAGGAAAAATGGCAGCAGAACACAGAAAGCCTAAAGTAATAGGGAATAGATAGTAGACATTAAGGGTCTGAGAATCAGAGGAATAAAGGAGTGAGAAAAGGACTCTGATCAGCAAGAGGAAGCTTAGAACTGATGTGGTAGCAATAAAAACAATCCAGTTTGCAATCAAAACAAAGGCAAACTAGTGGGCAGCACCAGGAGAGGTAAAAATGATGAACAAATTTGCATCCTATCTACATTAATGTAAAATCTAAGATTCTACTTGCTATATTATAACTGAGTAGTATACATCATGCATAGAATTTAGTAATTTTCTACCACAGTGTTGTAAAGTTGCCATTGATAAATGTCTACTGCTGTAACAAGGTATACATTTCAATGTGTCTGACTTCAATTTACACAACCTGACTGAGGTTTACGTGGTAACTAATAGCCAGCATATGTAAATTCCGGTTTTGCTACAATTCTCAGTGCTTCGTAATTTTGGGACCTTGCTATGTCTTTGTACCCTTGGTCTTGGGTAGAGTAGTTGCTGTAGTACTACTTGTTTCATTGCAAATCACAAATAAGGCTGGGGATAAACCAAAGGAGGATCAATTTATAGTCTCATGCTGTGTCTTCTGAACTATTCTCACTTGCATAAAGTATAACCAGCCAGCAGAGATGCTCCATGGTTGGCAGCTTCAAAGGTAGTGTAGAATATTGTAGGTGATGAATATCAGATCTTGTACTGAAGTAGTTTCCTGTGTCTGAGATCTTAATCAAATGCCATTATATGCAGTTTACTGACTTCAAAGTAAACCAATACAATATAAATCATACTAATCTTTCCAAAGTATTTAGTCTTTAATACGCTTGTAAGAGTATACTCTGAAAGCAGTCGATTGAGTATTTTTATAGTCTAGCAAGAATACAACTTTAACAGTAGCAAGTCCCTTATAATTTAAGTGTCACCATGTAGACAGGTACATTTGATCCTGTGAAGTCTGAATTAAACAGGCTGAGTTGGGTAAGTAAAAGTGTAACAGAGGTGAAAGAAAACTAGTAAGGGGGATTTCTGACTGTTGTCTAGCCCAGCAGCAGCAAACAGAATGAGACAAGCCATGAAGACCTTTCAAGCGCTTGTATTTCATAGCATGAACTATCAAAAACTGACACCATCTCAGGATTAGCAGCCAAAAAAGCTGTGTTCAGGGCGTGTATAGTTACCTTGCTGTATCCCAGTTGTGGCAGATCAATACTTTAGTTCATACTGCCTGGTTTTGCCCCGGTTGTTCTCTCTTGTAGGTTCCACCATTTGTAAGACAATGGTACTCATGGGATTAAGTTGGGATGTTAGTTGTCTCCTCTCGTCGACATCTCAAAAATCCATCTGGAAAGGCTAGAGGATGGTCTTTTCAGAGGGGAAGAAAAGTTAACTGAAAAAAGTGGAACTCCTTGAATTGTTTGTTGTACTACTTCCCTTTGTATACTCTCTTTCACTTTCAGTGGAATTTTCAAGGATAAAAATAACGTGTTTAAGCCAACTTTAGGTTAATCTATGCCTAGTTTTTAGAATGCATTAATTAATGAGCACATCTTCCTCTGGACCATGGTGAGATAGGTGAGGATAACAATGTCTCTTTTGCTGCTGAAAGTAGCAGCAGTGGGAAAAATTGATTATTGAGGGAGTTAGTCTTAGAATTCCTACATTCATTAAGTTTGAATTTATGCAAATGAGGACTTAGGACTGGAAGCTTCTGCATGAAATCATGGGTGACAAGTCATCAGTGCTTGTTCTGTCCTTTTTAAGACTCTTCATCATGCATCTGTCATTAAGCTTTATACTGGAAGTATAGGAGAAGCATAGCTGATGGTAAATGTGTTTATCTGATGAGCTAAATGTATAGCATCCACTTAAACTGCACAGATATGCAACCCAACACATGGCTTGCTGCAGATTTTTGCAGATTTTATGTATAGTTTTAAAGCTTTTTATGTGACTAATACATATGTATTTTCTTTTTTAAAAGAATCAGGCACATTAATGCTGGAAGCATTTTGAAAATAACTGGCTTTCTTTGGGGATGTGTAAGTATGGAAATAAGCGAGAGGATGGAAAGAATAATCTTTTTCTCTCTGACTGGTACATTGTCAGGTGTAAAGGCTTCAAACAAGACACTGCTCATTGGAAATAAAATCTGCTGATCTCTCCTCACAATGAAGAGCACTGAGCGTGAAAACTTTCACACTATGTTATACTGTATGCCATGAACTTGATATAGGGAGAAACACACTTGATTAACACTTTGCAGTGTTTATGTATTCAGTAACAATTTGCCCATCTTCTCACTTCTCTGCCTTGCTTCTTCCTTTTGCTGCTCTTCAGTACCGCATACAATTTTAATGCAGTCTAAATGTCACGTAACACCTCTTTTTCTTCAATGTAAAGGTAATGGTTTTCACTACAGTTCATAGAAGAGAATTGAGAGCTTAAATAGTAACTTGGCCTCTTTCTTCATTTACATGTCTTAAAGCGTGCCATTTATCTGAGAGGCAGGCATTTTAGGTGCAGGAAGCTAATCTTAGCCTTCCCATTTAGGGAATATGGCTCCTCTCTAGAGGCACATGTGGCTTGTGAACAGTCCCCAAGTGGCTGACGTGCCAGAGTTTATAAGCACATGATGCTGTAGGCATGATGGCGACTGAGAAACCGGAATTGCCAACTCTAAATTGCAGAGCTCACTGGGTCTCTCTGAGACACTGCTTCCTAACAGTGGAGTGGAAGTCTTGAGTAGTGTAATCTTTCAATACCTTAAAACCTCTAAAATTGCTCTTCCTATTATTTCTCTCAGATGCACTCACTGATTTCTCAGCTTTGAAGTGGAGAGGGCTGGCATGGTGACTAGTGCTGTTGTGCTGTCAGTGTTCAGGAGTGACTGCCTGTCCTGGCTCTGTGGACCTGGGTTTGGGGTCCCAGAATGAGAAGAAGACAGGAGGACCCATAGAATTTAGTCCATTTATGTGGTTTTCTGCTGGTATTTCTAACATGGCTTTGAAAAATCTCAAATCAGTATTGCAGAAATGTCTGTGGTTATTGTGTCCATGACAGAATAAAAGATATCGCAATGATACACAATCAGGGAGTTGCTGCCCAGATCCTCTCCTTCTGTCAGTTCCCCAAGCCAGTGGGATTTGGGAGTGGCCTTCTAGATCTTTGCTATGCAATAGAGTGAGGGGACATGAGGGACTGATGCCACCTCATAGGAGAAGGTCTGTGTTCCTGCCTGAGATGGAAACAGAAAGTGTTTTTGTCCTTACCTTCACTAGTTGGGGATAACAGGGAGAGAGGGAATGCAGACTTCCAGCTCACACACACAAATGCTCCTGATAAAGTGGAGGAACAATTCCATTTCGTGTTCCAGTTCATTTTCAGTCATGTCCAGGCAAAATGAAGAAAGCTCACAAAGGACCTAGTGGTGAAAAAGCAAGTGATGACAGCCTAAGAAATTGAAAATTCCATTTCAGTTTTTGTCACCAGTTAAAGCTGAAGCTATTTACTTTGAAAAAGATATAAAACATAGCTCTGGCTTATCACTCAAATTACTTTGCATCATTTTGTAATTTTAAAGCCATGTAAAAGGCCAGCACATGATGGGGGCACAGTCTTTGCTTACTGTACAGAAACTCTTAGTTCTCTGAATGTGTTTTAAATAAGCAGTTACACTGTAGGGAAGGAATATAATGGTTTAATGCAAGATGTCTTAAAGTTCCTTCAGTTTTTCCTTTGTCTCTTTTTAAGTAGACAAATTGCTGTTTTCTTCACAGGTGGCATTCAGCCAGCCAAAACGTGCTAATTATTTGTTGTCATGGTTATCTTGTGCATATATGCCATTCACTGGACAGTCTTCATAAAATATTAAATGTCAGTGCAGGATAGTCCAAGGATGTTTTGGGAGGAAAGGTAGTGGCTTTATAGTGAGAAACAGTCAAGAAAGGGAAGACAGTTTGAAAAATAACAGCCTTCAGTTTGGGTTGCTGTTTTGAGATATGGAATAGTCTAAGATGAGAAATTCCTGTTTAGTAAAGCGTAATCACGAATTGTTTCTCAATAGTAGCACAGAAGCCACAATTATAATCAGAGCCCTTTTATACTCCAGTCTGCACGAGGTAAGGACCTGGTCCTTGTCTTCAACCTTTTCACCATCTGAACAGAATTAGGGAGCAAAATACATGATTATGGAGAGCAGAACAACCATGATGGTTTCATGTGTCTCCTAAATGTTACCATTTAACTATTTATCTCTTGCATGGAGGGCACAAATTTGGAAGGCCTGTTAGGATGCAGGCAGTAATAGTGGTAATAAAAAGGGGAAGTTGGAGAGCAGGTAGGGAGAAAACCTGTTTGCAGAACAATTAGGGGTCAGGAGGAGCGAACAGTCAACCAGTAGCTGGGAAGGGCTCAGAGTTCAGTGTGGAGTGACCACTGTGGCACTGTTGCTGTCTTGGTATTTGGCAGCTCTGTTTCCTTCAAGAGGCTGAGGGACCTTTGTTAGGACCTTTGAAGGGAGTCTGTATTATGGAGGGGCTCACTAGATTTTCTTATTTTTTCTCTCATCTTTTACACAGCTTCTAGGCAAATGCCTGCTCCTGCTTACCCAGCAGACCTTGACCTGATCTCCAGAGCCTCTGGGGAAGCTTTAGCCTTTCTGTCACCAGTGAGGATGGAAATGGGGGACAGAAACTTTCCCTGTATTGTCATTGCTGTAGCTTTTCATACAAAATCTGACATTACCCCTACTTGAATTGCATTCTGGCTATACACTGAAAAGTAAGCTGTTTGACAACCTGTGATCAGTAAAGCGGTAGCGACCAGGAGAATGCAAGTAAGTTAGTTCTTAAAGCAATGATGCTTTCTTCTTTACTGTAAGTAATGCAAGACCTGGAATACTGTAATGGTATCCTTGTATTTGTATTTCAATGCAAGCCTTTTGCCAGGTCTCTCTAGAAGCAATACAGACTGGGTTTGGTACGTATAATTGTAGTTCTTGAACATGCTGTGGAGTTTCCCGAATAGTCTTTGCAACTTTAAGAACAGTGTGACATGGGGAACTGAGTCTGTGCAGCTTTATCACTTTTCTTAACCTTCACTATCTTCCCATCCTTCTACCCTCAAATAGTTAATTTTCTAGAGCTCTGTATATATGTCTGCATGGCGTGGGGCAGACGGCTCTGTGGTCAGTCTGAGCTGGCTGATGAAATACAGTTATAGTGTGGAAGTTCTGCAGCCATGTTAGTACAGTGCAGTGTCTGCAAGCCTAGTGTAACTTTTAAGTTAGCTTTCTATTACAGTATTATTTCTACCAATGTCGTCAAACATACTTTGAGCAAAAACTTTTTGTAAAAGTGCCTGGCAGGCCAAGGAGGTGTGCTCTTTCTCCAGGTGGAGATCACTTGATCTGTGCAGAGCTCTTAATTGATTCATTCGAAAAATATTTGCTAGTGACACTGCGCAGTGGATAATGTGGCACGTTTTACTTACAGTGCCAATAGTCTGAATCTCACTTGCAGAATGCTTGTATTGCTGTACTTGAGTTGCTTGCTGCTATTGTACAAAAGCAAACATGAGTAATAGCCTAAATAACATAGAGAAACAAACTAGATAGCAACCTCACTGGGAACTGAGAGATGGAAATATGTAATTACCTATTAATCTACACAGAATAAATGACATTAAACCAATATATGAAGTACAGGAAATAATAAAAATTCCACAGTGATTTTCATGCATGTGGGAATAAACATCATACTTGAAAACAGAAGACCTAGTTAAGTTGTTTTTTGTAGTGGGTTGCAAACACTGGTTTATTTTTAAAGGACTTTTCCAGCAAAGTTATGGTAAAGTACTCCAAGTGACAGGATTGAAGATCCTAGTAGATTGCACAGCTCTTGCAGAATAGCATTTCTGGTTGCTGTGCGTTCTGTTTCCATTAATAGTAAAGGTCGGTTCTTTGAAAAACTCCTTAGCAGGTTTGGTTTGGGGTTTTTTTTTCGCACTAGGCTTCCCAAAGCAGCCTCTAGTGTCCTCGTGTAATACTTTTATTCAGTCTAGTTCATCAATATTGAATGTTACCCTCCTGAGTTTCCTACAGGGTCAAAATAAATACTTCCTTTCTTCTAGTTTATGAATCCAGGTAACCATGGCAAGATATGGTCAAATTATTAGCCCCAGTCTTAGTACGCTGCGTGATGACCTTATTGCATTTCACAATAGCACAAAAAACACATATGCTGTGTACTTCATAACATATCAGCAGGATTTTTGATGTTCTGAGCTGAATGAATTCACCTTTTAGGGAATGTTTAGCAGGAAGATTGTTGTAAACTCAGGTACAGAGATGACAAAATCCAATTTTGCAGGATTGTTACACTGTTGCCCACCTGAAATTAGCCCACTCTTCCTGTCTGGTGCCTTTGTGATTGCAGCTTCTGAGACGGGTACAGCACCTGCCTGAGCTTCAGCTGGCTTCAGGTAATAGGTCTAATAGTTGCAAGCATTTCAGTCTCTTCCAGGATCTGCAAAGTGTGCTTAACATATCTGAAATTCATAGATTGATAGAACATGGAGCTAGGAAGAATCATGGTGATTTAAACTCTTCCACAGCATGAGGCAGAGAATTTCACTCTGATTTCTTTAACCAGATCCATAATTTGTAGTTTGACAGAGGTATAGAGGTCTCTGATTTTGCTTTAAAAATTCTCAAAGTATGTGTTGTACTTCATAATAATTATTGTCCACAAAATAATTCCCTTAAGTGTCAATTGGGTGTGGGGTTTTTTTGTGTTCTGGCATTAGCATAGTTCATTGTGATATGCTTGTTCATACTGTTTAACGAGGTTGACTTGGTATTTATTGAAATAATTGTGGGATATGTAACACTTGTAAATGCCAGTTCCATGAGGTAAATTTTGGTACTTCTGGATAAAGTGCCAAGTGTTGTCTTGATGCCAAATAAGGTATGGTACTTCATGGAAAACAATGCCTATGTTGTGACTGAGAGGGTAAATATTTCCTTTTGTGAAATAAGCAGTGGATCAAAAGCAAGCTCGTTGTTATTTTCTTCATCTGTGGAAGTAGCTGGCATTGTACCAAAAGCAATAGGAATTATTTTAGTGAAGAAATCATTAAAACTACTATAGAGCCACTGTTTTTCTGAAAAATTACAGAGAGAGAAAGTGTAGGAGGGAAAACTTTGATGAATGTGGAAATTTATTATTTTCATCAAATTTTGAACGGTGTTTTGTATCAGCCTTTTCAGGTAAGTGCTGCTGTCAGTATGCTCAACACGTGTTGTTGGGTTTTGGAGAGTCCTTTGTAACCCCTGCACTATGTTTTTCAGTCTTTGCCTTTCCAAACTGTCCCTAAGAGAAGCCTAGTAAAAAGGCATCAGGTTTGCTCAGGAACCGTGCAGGATTAAGGCCATATATGCAGTGATAATGTGGAAAAAACAGTCCCAGCAATAATTTTATCTTCCATCTTTCCATTTCAGTCCAACCTTAGCAATTGCCTCCATCTCTACTTATTTTTCACTTGAGAGTACTGGCCTAAAGATACCAAGCCAAGAGCAAGGAGAAGAGATAAGCTGTGGGTGGGGGATATCTGTGGCACGGTCGGATGATTAATTTCTGCTAAAATGCAAATTAATGCTCAGCACTTCATCGATGTCATTTGTGAAATAAATTTGTGTTCTAATTTCTCATAGTTCCAGCTTGTTAAAAGCTTGCATAAACTAAAGTTGGAGGCATCCACAATCACTTAACAATTGCACTCCAGGGGATAACTACTACATTCTGTTTTAGTTTGTGTATCTGTTATTGCTATGTGCCTTCACAGGATTATTGGGCAGAAAAGGTATTTTACTTTAGCCAAAGAGCAAGGGCAGACACTTTTCTGTTCTTGTTGCTCACTGAATTGGAATGAATGGTGTTTTCCTTGAGAAAAGTGTTTGCTGACATTTTCTTCCTCTGCCAAAGTGGGTGAGTGAGTTTCTCTTTTCAGGAATTATTCTGGGTTTTCTTTGGTTGTGTTGGGTCTTGGGTTTTTTTGTTTTGGTTTGGTTTGGGGTTTTTTGTGTGTGTTTTTTGTTTGGTTGGGGTTTTTTGTTGTTGTTGGTTTTTTCTGTAAGGCTTTTTGCCTTTAGACTGACTACAGCAATCATGAGCTACGAGCCCATCTTCTGGGAGAATGAGATGTTGTGTCACGTACTGTTAATGGAGCCTTTGTGTTTTTCTTTGGCTCTGTGCGAACAGGTTCTTGTGTGATTAAAATAACATATAGAGTGGATATGTGGTTTAACTGCAGCCTGTCTAAACGGTTCAGTGGCACAAGGCCAGTTAACTATGGATGAACCCTTTTTTTAAAACAGTTTAGTTGTTTTTATCTGATTGCAACACAGCTGTTTAGAGATTTATTATTTTTTTCTTCTAACAGCTATGGTCAGTGGCTTACGTGACCCCCAAGTTACTTTCACGAGGTGAATAGTATCTTACTCTGTAGATGATGCTCCTAAAAGTAGAATAGATTTTTCTTTTCAAAAGAATGTAAGTCTTCATCCACTGTTGAAAATCATTGCTTCAAAAAAATGTCATATGTAGTTTCAAATGTTAAAGGTTTTTCTTTTTGCATCTTGCAGTCTTGTTCTAGACATCCCTTATTTCTTAAGAGTCCTTGTTTCTTAGCAGTAAACTGTAGGGCATGGAAAATTATGCCTGAAAGACATAGCAGACCTTTTTTTAAATTTTGAAATGTAAATGAAGCAAAGGGGCATTTTACAATAGTAGTGGTATTCACTTCTGTACAGAAAAAAACTTCCTGGATTTGCTTTCCTTTATTGACCGCAGACAGTGAAAACTGGAACCATACTGTGTGATGTCATAAAATTGGCAAGAGTGAACAGAAGGAAATCTAAGTGATTTGGTAGAAATCAGATCCAAAATCCACTTAGTGAATCAACATTTTTATTCAGTTTCATTAAAGCATGTGACAGATTTTATGTGAGACTCAATGTTTCAAGGTCTAGTAGTTTGCTTCTCACAACTTGCCCTGCCAGAAGAAACCTCAGTCCTCTGCTCAGTATGTTAACTACAGGACAACAGGAGCTGATGCACAGGGACATGAATTCACTGATTCTTGGTATCTGCAATGCTTTATGTTCTGGGACAGAGGTTAATCTTGTTCAGATAAAGGATCTATACTGCTTTTAGGGACTTCAAGTAGATCTGTGTTCATCTATCTCATTTTCCAGACTACTGGTGGAATGAGAGAAAAGTTCTTTGGAATTTGTGGTCATAAAGGTGACTACCGGCACCGTCACTGGTTGTGAAACCAGAACCATTGCTCCTTAAAGATAGGCTTGAATAGTAAATAGATCATGACTCTTCTGAAGTGTTTGGAGTCTCAGCTGGAGTGCTGATGCAACCCTCCATTGACACCTGCTTCCTTACAGACCAGAGAACCTCGTATTATTTTTCAGACTGGTTTAGACATGTGGAATTACTGGTTTCCTGATGAGAGTATCTTAATGTGTTTAGTGTAATGATTTTTTCTTTTTCAGTTTCTTGTTTATTGTATACAAGAAAAAAATTAATCTTTTGGTTTGAGTTAGCTTTTTAGCAGCAGAAGGTAACAGTATCATCTGGAGAACAGCACTTAAAACAACAGCTTAGAGGCTGAGCAGAGCTGATGCAAAGTTTGACTGGATGGGTACGGAGTGGGGACTGATGATGCGTTTCCCTATGCTGTGGCTGGTTTTAATTTGTTGAATTTTTTTTTATTTATTTTTTTTTCTTGCTCCAGGGAGTATCACCTCTGTCTATGCCAACATCTGTTTATCTTGCTGAAAGTCCTGATTTTCAGAATCCTACATATTTTCACCACTGGCATAATTTTGACTTTTGGATACAACACCTAAATAGTGCTCAAAATTGTGATGATCCTTCACTGAATGTTGATGGGACACTTTGTCACTTGACCGGTCTCTTTCATGCTGCTTTTAGATTATATTCTAAACCTTGCTTGGTGCCGTTCTTGTCCCCTTATACCCTACTGTAGTCTACATAAACTGCTTACTCTAGTTTCAAACCCTGTGAAGTATTTTGTTCTTGTTCATACTTGTTCTCCTAGATTTCTTTCTGTTCTGATGCTTTTTTTCATTACTTCTATTCTGACTTCTCTTTGTACTCCTTTGAATAACTGTGCCTTCCCTGTCCAAGTGTAGCTTTCCTTGCCTTCCTAATACCACTACATTATAAAACAGTGGATCCATCTTAAATAAGGGGGGAAAAAAATAGTGTGTTTCTTTTTCATACCAATCCTCTGCTAACCTGACTGTGCTCTGAGAAGTCTTCCTTCTCCTTTCCTTCTTCTGTCATCTCTCGGTTTGGCTTTTCATACCGTAGAGTGCCAAAATCTGTCATTTTCTGTTCACTTCTGCTGATGGAAAGTTGCCTTATGCCATGGTTTTCTCTTGGCTAGGTCTGTTATAAGTTCGTGCCTTTTCTGTCAGCTCTGAGTACCTTTTTCTCCCCCTAGACTTGCCAAGGGTTTGGCATGTGCTTCTGCCATACTGCTCTTTTCATCTCTTTCTGCATGAAGTTAATATTCTGTATCCAGAATACATCTGACTTTGCCCAGCTCAGTCACTGGCTCCATCCCATTCTCTGTCTTTTCAGACAATACATTATCTTTGATTCTACATTTCACACATTCAGAGATAGTAGCAGAGGTCTCCTGCATAACTTTTAGGTGATTAGGTTTTTCATTTTTTCTCGTAGTCTTGCCTGGCTGTAGTTCAGAACAGGGGCCAACTCTTCTGGTTCTCTCCTCATTTCCTTTACAGAACATATTCAGGCAGATGGAAGCATATGACAAACTTGGTGTAATTTTGCACTGTCGTCTTTCTGTAGAAAACCAGGCACTGGAAAGTGAATGAAAATTCTTGGTTTGTCTCTTGTGGGAAGTGTACTTATTTATCCTGCGGTAACTTGTTTGCAGCTGAAGAAATAAACCTCAGCCCCTTGTTTTTTATAATTCCCCACCAGGTTTGCAATTAAGTTTGTTCCCTGGAAATTCAGCAGTTTCAAATAACTCCATTACTAGTCCCTTTAATGTAAAGTGTAAGTCTCCTCATAAATTTCTCCTTGAATTAATTAGTACATTTTCTTCTGTCCTTCAGAACACCTTTTGACAATGGTCCATTTGTCTGTGGTGGGTTTTTTTGTAAATAATGCTTCCAGTTTTCTCAGGTAGCAGAACTTTGATAGCAAAGAACAACTTCCCATTCATAACTCTTAGTAGGGATGGTGCAGGCACTTGGTCTTAAACACTGAAGAAATGCTGTGCTGTAATTTGTCCAGGCAGCTGTTCTTCTTTCCATTCTAATGACATATTGCAAAAATTGTCTATGCAGGGAAGAATCCTAATGCAGGAGGTCTCACTTCACATTTATCCTTTATGTTACTCTCTGGATAAAATCAATACTGTAGAAGGCCATTTGCCCTCATCTTTTAATAGCACAGCTACTGCTGTTGTGTTTTTCTTGTTTTTGCGCTTCAGTCTTCCTTGCTGTTACTGCATCTCCAAAAGGGCATAGAGAGTACATGTGCATCTTCTACTTTTCTTAGCTATTGCTGTTGATTGTAAGGTTTTGGATCAGGTCTGTTATTGTTTTGCAGAAATACCTGCAAAATTGCTACTGGCCATCTTGTGCACCTGAGGCAAAGCTTGCAGAGCTCTTATCTATCCCTTTTGTGAGATCTCTTCAAAGGCTTGGTGGGCAATCCCTGTCCTTCATGTGATCAGCAGCTGTGGAAGCTTTCAGATGAGTTGTTAAACAGAGACTAACCCTGTATGTTGCCATTGGGACTCCAAGCAGTAGTAGAAAGTCGTTTTCAAGAAAAGGGAGGAAATGACATAATGAGATGGTGGTTGCCCCATCAGCTGAGGAGATGCCTTGTTCACTAACAGACTGATAACTAATTTGCTCATGTGAGGATGGGCCTCCTAATGCTTAACACTTCCAAACAAAGAGCAGTTAAAGACAGAGTACCCCTACTCAGAATTGGATTCCTGGCTGGGCTTTAAGCATTATAGAACAATTTACCTCCAGGTATTCTGTGTATCTGGAGGTTCCATACCCTGTGTTGGTAGAGGTTGAATGAGATCATTGGATCGGTCACTTTGGCTATGGGTGTGTGACATAATACAATGTTATACAGACAAGTCACAGGAGTCTCTGTGCAAGTTATCTCATAAGCAATGCAGCTGAAAAGTAGATTGTATTAAACTCAAGGTTTGTGTGGTGTACCTACGCTGTTTCAGATACTCAGATTAGCTTATGTACGTCTTTAATTTCTTATTTTCATCGTGCGGTATGAACAGTGTATATTGAGTCCCTTTTCAACCAGACATCTTTGTAGCTCTAGTTAAAACCTGTAACTAACACATTTCAAGTTACATTTCAACCCTGTACTTAGTCTAAACAACACATTGTAAAACTCTTTGTATAGTGAAACCTTTGCACACCTCCAAAACTTCTTCAAGTTTTAAAATTGAACCATGCATATATTCAAATAAAAACTGATAAAATTGTGTACACTTGTGACGTGTATTTGTGTCTGTTTATCAAGATGTCTATGTGAGTAATGTGTTTACTTATGTATTTAATTGATATTGTCTCTGTTAAGAGATTGTAGGAGGCTTTAAAATTAATTTTGACCTTATCAGTATGACACTGACATTAGTTAGCAGCATGAGATTTTCTTATGTTTTGGTTGTGTTTACTTTGTTGGTGAATCTATGCCTGCTGTTATCTAACATTCACACTCTGTGTTTTAGTAACTCGGGGAATACCTTTTTCTGAAAGCATCCACATTTTATATTGTCATATACTTTAAAACTAGAATCAATGTGATTTCCTGAGAGAACTCCTCATTCATTCCACAGTCTCTCCTGGAGAGTGGTTAATGTTCTTAGAATACTATTGTAATGCTATAGAAATATAGAGGAAACTAAGATATAAATCAGCCTGTTGTGTAGATAGTCTGTAATAATTTCTTAATTCTAATACTTCTTTATAAAAGAAAATACACACTGTTTTTCAACAGAGTTACAAAGAAAATTGCTGAAGAAATTAAAAATTATGTTTAATAAGCAAGCATGAATGATGCATTGTTATTCTTGAGGAGAAGTAATTAAATAATATATGAACTAGTTATTCAGAACAGCTTACAGCTGTTTACTCTTTCCAGGTTTTTACTTGCTATTTATTGTCTTACTAAATAAAATGCATGAGTGACCTAAGCTTAATAAATTTATACTTGTAGACTAAACAGAAATGAGTAACCATACAAGGTCATTATAATAAATCCTTAAAATGTATGAAAATAAATTCTCATTTTTGTCAATGTCTGAGGAGCCTGAATGAGTACCTCACATATTACTAAGCAGTCTGTGTGAACACTGTACTCTTATTAACCGAGATTTGTTTTTTGTAAAATCTATGGAACTGGAAACATGTCATAATAAGCTATTCAGTCATTTTCTTGGAACTAACGCACAAATCTTATTCTTATTCCCAACATTTGTGGCTGTAGTATGTTGAGAAAGGGAATGGAGGCTTTTTTGATCATCCATACCTTTGTAGGATGTATATTTTCTTGCACGGTGAATGTTACAAGTGCGAACTGATTTGAGACTGAAATCGTGAGTGGGGTTTACTGCTTCTATTTGTGGCTCCTTTGAGCAGCCGGTTGCCTAGGAGATCACTGGCAAAACCCCAGCAACCACTTGTACCACATTAGCCTATAAAGTAAGCGCTGCAACAGATCTAGTGACAATCATTAGACACTTCCTGAGAAAACACCCTGGAGGTTTTAGAAGGATTTATGTTTCCACCACCTGTTTCATTGTCACATCTGCTCCTCAGCAAACAGAAAGGGAAATGTTTATGATCTCTTGATAAATGTAATATTTGTTTCTTTCCCCAATATAACCAATCAATGTCCATTAAAAAACATTTCTTCTGCCTTGTGTAATCCTTCTTTGTGTCAGAGATGATTAGCAGCCATCTAATAAGATTAGCTAACTTCTGTGATTAGTGAGCTCAAATCCTGTGCTTTTCCTTTTGCAGGTAAGTGAATGTGGCACTGAGCAACCCTATCTACATTATTATCACTTTCTTTGAGTCTTATTTCTGATGCCAATTTATGGAAAGAAAACAGTAAAGGCAATAGGGGAATACTGACATGCAGTTGGATGCTATCAGAGTATATATTCTGAGGAAGATGGTAAGTGGGATGTTTTCATATATCATGACAGCATTTTTACTAATTTGTTGCTGACATCTAGCAGCAGCCTGTTGTGCTATTGGAAACCAGCTCTATGTGGCATTGCTGAAAGGAGGATAAAATGGGAGCTGCTTTGTTGCATTGGTGAATACTAGTTTTCTGCAGATTTTTTTTTTTTTTTTCGGGATTGCAGGGGTTTTGGACATGGTTCTCTCTTGAAAAGTTATTAGCATTTTCCCTTGGATTTGGATGTTCCAGCTTGGAAACAGGATACCATTTGAAGAGATGTTCTGGGGTTGTATAATTAAACATTAACTGTCAAACTAGGAAGAGATTTTCCAGGGTGGTGCAATTAACCACAGATTGTCAATCTGGAAGGAGAGACACACAATCAGAAGTGGATATTGTGTACCCTGCTGAAAATGATGGGAGTTTTCAGCTGAGCATGTATCAAAAAAATATTCTTAGACTACTCAGAGGCTTTGTAATTAAATCTAATTTGAACAAGATAATTGCATTACTTTTTATAAATTGGAAATCAGTCAGTCAGGTTTTACAAGTACTTAATTGTGCTCCAGATGATGCACAATGCAGGGGAGATTTTCAGTGGAATGGAAATATACCACTGTAAACTGATGTTTAAAGGAAAAATAAAAGAATGAGCTTGTTCCTCTCTGAGTTAAGGCAGATGGAGTTCCAAGTGAGTTCTGTATTATGTTACATTTTCAGAGAAGGCAAAAATGTATTTTGCTTTCTACAGCAGCACCTATTCATAGTCTGAGGTGTGAATGCCTTTGAACAGGTCTACTTAAATCCTTATAAACAAGGGCTGTTACCAGGATGGTGTTTTAAATGCCATGCTTTACATTAAATAACTAGAAGAGTTAATATTGAGTGAATGCCTTTTAAAGACAATGTCCCCTTGAGTCCCTGCTTTGCTCACAGGTATTAAAAGGTGTTTCAAAATATTTTCCAAGGGACAGATTACTCCTCCTCCTTTAGGGATACAAATTCCTAGCTCCTCATTGCCTTTCACACTTGCAGAGGATCCAAAAGCCAGTCTACCCACTTTCTGTCATGCTTTCTCTGCAGGCTAGTGGAAATGGCAAATGAGGAGTTTTCCTGGTATATTCAGAAGGTTAAAAGAAACTCCTGTAATGTCGATACACTAATGTCTGTCACAATATTGCTTAGCCATAACAGTCATAACTGTACATACCTGTATTTCTGTAAAGTGAGAGGAAGTTTATCCCTTAAGTGAGAATTTTGATGATGGGAAGAGTCAGTGAGATTTGCTGCATGGAACTACTAGTTAATTCAGTGCAAATTTTTTTTTCTGATTAAACAGTTCAATCTGGGAGAGAGCCAAAGTTATTTCCTACCCTTAGAGCATAAAACCCCATGAATTCTTGGGCTTTCTCTTTGTGAATGGATTTCATTGCTGCTTGTAACATCTTCTGTCATCTTTAACATATGGCAAAATAGCTGAAAACCTGTTTACAACGTTAGTAAAAACTACTTACATAACCATTTTCCCGAGTCTTTATGGGAGATAAAATACCAGAAAATCAAATATAATATGCAATGGATTATAAAGGGAAAAAAATATAGGCACTAAATGCCTGGGTTCCTTGTCCCTGAATGCCTTGATGCAATTCTCATGGGATAATAATTTATTCATAAACCATTTGTTTTATAGAATATTTTTTTGTGTTGTCTACATATGTATGTATATATGTGTGAATATATTCACACAATATAGTTTTTTTCTGTACAAATGTGGATTTTAAACTACCCTCTGGGATAGACAAGAAATAATATTTATAGTTCCAAAATATTTAATCATATCACCTGCATCTGAAGAGGTGCTTTACATTACATGGTAGGTTATGGTGTTCACTATTACTGTCTCACCTTGTTTAAAACTAGGATGATTCACAAAATGTTATAAAATGTCTGGGGTTTTATTTTTAGTATTACTTACGCATGCAAGTAATTTCTATTACAGTATTATGAGAACAGTAAAGATTTGGAGGCTGACTGTAAAAAATCATTCTTTCACTTAGTAAAGTTACCTTGATTTTTTTTCTGAAGCTTGGATTGTTCTTACTTATTTAGTATTTTGCATGGGAATGCATGGGAGGGAGGAGAAAAGGAATAACAGTCCCCTGACATAGCTAGGGACAATTATTCTCCTGCCCTCTCCTATGAGATGTCAAAGAAAACTGTTTTGTTGTCATTTGACATGTACGTGGGAAGGTTTGTAATGAAACATGGGTTCTGAGGCCATGAAGTGTGTTGGGACCATCCAGCTGGAAACACCTGCTGGCATGAGACAATTTGAGAGTGAATTTGGGATGAACACTAGCTGGCTTGGTCAACGGAAACAAGATTGAGGTAGTAACAAAAGGGAGAGGAGCAAGTGGAAAAGACGGTGGCAACTGTAGTGACATCCAGCCTGACAAAGCATCTCTCTGTTACTTGGGTACCATCATCTGTGTCTGTCCACTCAAGTTGATATGCCTGTTTTACAAGCTGCAGGGAGTACCTCAGGCTTATTTCAGGAACCTACATTGGTGAGCGTCCCTGGTTCACCTGTCAAGCTGTCACACTTGAAATCCAAGCTGTCACAATGTCTTAAATGCACCCTGCTTTTCTTATTAGGACATCACAAAGTAGTAAATCACTTGAATGAAACTTTATACTGGGCTGTCTTAACTTTCAGTGAATCTCCAGGTATTGATGAACTACTGGCTTTGTTCTGTAGATGGAAACTTCTAACTCCCTTGGGAAACTCTTCCTTCTCTCTTCCCAGCAGCACGCACAATTAGTTGTGCTCATCAGAAGCAACTAAATCAAGAACTTCCAGACTAATGAAGATGGCAGAATTGCATGAGTGTCCTGGCTCTTCTAGGCTGCATTTCCTTTAGGCCAAATGGCTAAGTTATATACTCTCCTGCAGCTTCTAACAATGAGGATTATTTGATGTGGTGTTATGAGGACTTGATTTCTCTGTATTAATTTTGCAAAGCTCTTATAAACACTGGGTCTGAATTATTTTAAAGCATACTAGCAAGTTAAAGATTTATTGCCATTCTTGTTGGATAACCTCCACAACATGCACGTAGTTCTACAACCGCAAGGAGATCCTCCCAGTGGACGCCTAAAGTGGCTTTATATCACTTCAGCATCGCAGTTTTTCCTTGTCCTGTCTCCTATTCTGTAGTCAAGGGTCTTTGAGGAATCTGTAATTGTCAGGAGGTGTGGGTTACATACAGGTCAGTAAAATCCCCGTTTCCCGAAGTAGCTGAGTTATTAATATGGATAAATTAAAACCTCTTCTTTTGAACTGCAGTGCAACAGCTACACTATAACAGGATAAAATTGATAAATACACTGAATATATTTTCTTAACCTATGTATTGGTTACCTCTAGAACAGTCCTAATGATTCTTGGAAATAAACCTTCTGATAATCTGCTCTGGTCAGGGTCATTTGGTGTACAGCTTTGCCCTTGTGACGTTGTATATATAAATGCACTTGAAGTATATCTATTTAGTACAAAATGCATAATCAAACATTCTACTTAAATTTGAAATGAGCCTGTATTCATCCTCTTTGGCTTATTTTATGCTTGTGAAAAGTATTCATTTATTAGCTTAGCTTTAATTTTTACTAATTAACTTGTGCTTAGTAGAAGCTACTATTTGCGTTAAGAATTGTAAATGAGAATTTGAGACTCCATCTGCTCTTTATTTCTGTCCATGTTCTATTCTTATGGGTGCAAAGTGCTATTTCATAGAATCATAGAATGGTTTGGGTTGGAAAGGACCTTAAAGATCATCAAGTTCCAACCCCCCTGCCATGGGCAGTGACACCCTCCACTAGACCAGGTTGCTCAAAGCCTCATCAAGCCTGGTCTTGAACCCCTCCAGGGGTGGGGCATCTACAACTTCCCTGGGCAACCTCTTCCAGTGTCTCTATTTGTCTATTTGTCTCTATTTTTGAATGATTGATAAGTGTATATTGAATACCCATTAACTACTTTGCATCTGAACTTACCAATTTATTCAGAAGACTATTTTTTAAGTATACTTACATGATAACATGCGCAAACACACAGACTCTACAGCTGTTGATAGAATGAAACCTTGAGAACCTGTCATCACTAAAAGTGTAGAAAAAGGGGTAGTATTATCCTGATTTATGGTGGGGTTTTTTGTTTGTTTCTTTCCACTCCCTGGAAAAAAAATCTGATTTGGCCATTTATATCATGTGCTCTATTAAACTCCATAGGTAATTTCCAGTCAAAGTGGAAATTTTTTTGATGGTGGCATTGCTGCTGAATGTCAACACTGTTGGCCTCAGGAGTGGAAACTTCACTGAGATCACCTGTTTCCTACCTGAGATTTTTGGTGTTATAGCTTGTGAAGTCATGAGTGTCCCTTAAGGCAAGGTTGAGATCTTGTGTTATTCATTATTTTCCTCTTTTGTTATTTTTAATTTGGAGTTCCAGAACAAAATTTGCAGACTGAGAACCAGACCCCACAGAGGCTGATCTTTCAAGGATAAGCGAATAAATTGGTAGTTAAATTTCATTTTAAAGAAAAATAATAGCCAATCCTCTCCAGGTGAAAATGGCTGGTTAGGTATTTTCTAAATGTTCCATTTAGCTGAATTTCACTGTAATCTTATGTTTTAAAGTGTGTCTGTAGTTAGTTACTTCATGATTCTTTTCCACCATATTCATAGTTTTTCCTTATTCAAAAGTACTATGATTTATCATCAGGTCATAGCTACTACGTACCCTTACTATTTCATTAAAGGGATGCCCATACTAAAAGTGCTATCCTGTTGTTTTCTCTAGGATAGAAGCAGGAGGTAGCCAGTTCAGCATGTTTTCCAGTAAACTTCTAGCTTCCAGTAAAATACTGTCAAATCCTTGTTTGTGAACCACGTGGGTGTTTGTGAGGTGAGAAAATCCTGGCTATAAACTTATCATAATGATGGTATGACTTGTATACTCTCAGAAACTTGTGTGTGTATATTCTGCTTATTTGGGTGATAACTATAAAAATGGAAAAGCAGATCTAAAAAAAATTTTTTTTTTAGAAATAAGACTATCTTCATCCATTGTGTTTCTTTGGTGGCAATTAGGACAGAACAAAAGTTGCAAAACTCTTCCAGTCTATCCTTTTAGCCCCATGAGAATGGGGAGCAGATAAGGTGAGCACTGTGCTGTGTAGGTTGGGGATCGAGGTGAAGTTCAGGGGAAGGCTTGGAAAACACATACCCTGACATTTAGCCGCTGAGGCTCTGTCTTATTTACGTTTTACCCCTCATTCCTGAGGCATGGTGTTAATGGCTTCCTTGGGGTAATGGCAAATGTGACTGAAAATGCATTTCATGGCAGAATTAATGCTTGATCTTTCTTTTTAGCAGGGAAGGCAGTGCATTATCTGCAGTTTTGATCCTTCATGGGCTAAAGCTCTGTCCCAAGGTGCACACCCAGCAGGTTCCCTGGTGGATGCCCTACAGAGGAGAAACAGCACCAGGGTGGCATGGCAGGCACTCCCTTGCAGAGGTTTAGAAAATCCTGTCAATTTATACTGAATGGGTGAAGAGCATTCCATTCCAGTACTGGAGACAGCTATGACTGTAATTCTTTGTGTTTGTGGCATTTTGCCTCACCTTTAACTTTTTAATTAATGCAGTTCTTGTCTTGCTGCCATATCACACCGTCTTAATTTCTTTGTGATTTTTAACTTGGTATGAGACACTGGCAATGGATTAATTTTAATTAGCATGACTGTAGGCTGCAACTGGTTTTGTTTGTCTTTTCTTTTTGCTGCAGCGTCTCAGTTACATATTTCCATCGTTTCTGACTGTGAGAAGAATTTAGTTCTATAATGATGGCATAGCATTTTCTACTGTGCTGGAATAAAAGCGCAGAGATTTTAAAATGAAACGTGTATTTGCATTCAGCTACATGTTGGTAGAAAACAACCTGTATGGCTAACACAATTTTATATTGATTATACACTGTGCTAATCTGGTTTGGAATTAAGCAGAGGAGGCATATCCATACAAAGGTCTGATTTTTAGTATTACAGTGCTTTGGGTGTGTTATTGTTATCCCAGTAAGATGCTTAGCTTACCTGGAAAAACAGAATTTCAAGGAGTTGTTCCTGTAAGATATTGTTTTCATGACAGCACCATTTCTTCATTGTTGCTAGAAAGCAAGTATATAAAAACATGGGAATCAATAATAATGAAGAGCATTGCATAACTTCTACTACTGACTTCCTACCAAAAGTAAGTCCTTTGCAAGAAAGTGCTGGAAACATGCTTATTTATGGATATTCTTTTGGGCTAGTAAAATTAAGCTCCTGAGGGGCAAGAAGCCTTAGGGTGTTCAGACTAGTATGGTGATGTTGTTACTACTAAAGTTCTAGTGGGCAAGACATACAGTGAGGTTTGGAGGGATGTCATCCAAGAGAGAAGGTTTATGCAAAGCTAGAAGGAATGTTGTGTTTTCTGAAGCATTCCCCTTAGCTGTGGGAGTGAGTTATAAATACTGTAAAAGGTTAGTTCCCAATAAGGTGAAAATGCAGTGGATGTGAAAATAATGCTTACTTTTGCAGAGAAGGTACAGTACAATGAATCTGCACTAAAGGGATCTGTTTTTGTGAATGGTGAGGTTTAAATCCCCCCAAAAAGGAATACTGTTGGGCTTTCCAGGGTATTGAGAAGTTGAATTTGTGCTTTTCAGCATACATAGCATAGCTTCCCTCTTGTGGAGGGAAGGCTACTGTGCTTTTAAACCTGACATGGAAAAACATCTAAGCTTATAAACCAAGTGGGCACCAGTTTACAGCAGAAAGTGACAAGGAAGGCAACATTAAAAGGATTGTCTATTAAAGTAACAAAGCTGAAGTTTGGCACCTGATATTGGACTTGAAATTGATGCAATATATCTACATAAGACTTACTGGATTTCTTAAGGCCAGTAAGGATCACTGTATTCAACCCATCTTGATTTTTCTGCAGAGCAGAATGTAATAGCTGAATATAATGTTGGTTAAATTGCAACACATTTTTTGTAAAAACAGTTAACCTTCATTTGAATTTTCAAGTTTTCATTTTTACATGCTTTGGTAAACTATTTTGTCAGTGAAATACCCTCACGGTTATAATTTTGCCAGGTGTGTATGCTCTGAATTGCGACATTAACAGAGTGTATCATTAACTGAAATTACACAAAGGCTTTTGACTGTCTTCTGTGTGTTATTACTCTGGAAACAAAAGTAGTACGCACAGTGGAAAGTTTGCTCTTGAGGAAAAAACTAACAAGGGAAATTCAAATATTCACCACCTCAAAGGTGTTATCTTACATGTTTGCTTTTGCTGTAAATACTCAGCGAAATGCTTCCCTGTTTTTTAACATGCTAAAGGAGGTGTTTTTATTGTCAGGGGCTGGCTTTATTTGTTTAGGAAATGGGTTGTTCTCAGGGGCTTCAGGTCCCCTGTGTAAGTATGAATCCACAAGAAGCTTTTCTCACCTCTTAAAAATAGGCTTCTATTTCAGAAAGCAAAATTCCACCCTCAGTGATTCCTGTGTGCTCCATTTGCTGTTCAGAAATCTATCTGATAATGTAAGGTAGAAACGGCACATGCCATTTGCCTTTGAGAAAGCATGGATTCAAAACCCGTAAGAGACCCAAGTTCTTGTCGTCTGTGTAACAACTCTTCTGATGGTACCTGAAATGGCAAGGATGGACGGAGAACACTTGTGGATCCCCCTTTTTGCCACCTCAGCCTCTCTCCTTCACTCCCGGCGCCTCACTCTCACCCTGCTCAGGGGGCTGTTTTGCCGCCTCTCGCCTCAGCTCCCCTGAGGGCCCCAGCGGAATGTTCCAGAACTGGCTGCGCCTCGCCGTCCCGCCTCTCCTCACAGAGACCTCTCAGCCCCACTGCCACCCCTGGGGGCTGGCACCCTGTGCTTCTGGAAGAGGATGATGATCCCCCACAACTCTGACTCGAGCAAAGATTATTAAATTTCTGATTCTGACCCTGTGAGCGGGGCAGCATGGGCGAGAGCAGCACTGCGACGGGCACAGCACGTCCATTTTGCAGCAGCTGCCTGCAGGATCACAGCGTGCAGTAGGTAAAAGCAAGACCAAAATCTGATCTCTTGTTTTTTTCTGTGCTAACAACAACATGGTGGTACTCATGGAGCTTCATTTTAGGTCTGATCGCTGTCACAGAACATTACAGATCTGTGTATTCTTGGCCACTGTGCTTCTGTGTTACACGTGAGCAGTTACCTGAGTGGTGCCGCTGGTTGTGCTTAGTTCCTTCGGCGGCATTTTCCACAGCTGTTATCGCTGCACTTTGCCTGAGAGCAACAAGAGGAGATTCGGGAGATATTTGAGTTTAAAATTAGTGCAAGCTTGGTGAAATCAGTGGAATCAAAGATAACTTTTTATCAGTTGAGAATCTGTCCCAGGATTTTGTTCTTCCCTTTGATATTGCATGAAAATGCATTTTAGTCGTGACTCTTTACTCTTTTTTTATACTCTTGCAGTTTGGGCTGAAAGGTATCTGCAGGAGAAAACTTTCTTTGTAAACCAAATGGAAATACACAGCAGATCTCTCTTAAATATGCACACACAGAGTAAGAAAACCCCAAGTTTGATTTCATGCCAGTGAGTACAAATTTTCCAGTATGTATTTTTCAAATGTTGATTTCAGGGTGTTGTGCCGAACACAATAAGCTGTTTAGCTGCCTCCCTTTCTCACATCAATCACTGTGTAACAGAACTGTGCTGTGTATGATTAACCTTGTTGGTAGCAGGGAAGATGGAAGAGCTCATTTGCTGTGGAACTGCAAAGCTAAATACAGCCTGGGCTTTGCCTATTGCAATTTCTATCATTCAGGTGGCTGAGTGGGACATTCCCTTCGTGACCTTAAAGGATATGTAAAAATACATGGAGCTTTCTGCATTTCTTATTAATCCTCACTGCTAAGGATGCCAGCACATCTTGCTTTGCGCAGGCTGGCTTTAAGCTATTCTCGTCTGCATCTCTCAGCAAAAACAATCAGTCTAACAGGACAGGTTAATTGGGTCAGGATGATCCACTCTTAAAATTTGTTAGCAGATCAGAGTCACTGTCCTTTACTTAGCCTATAGAACATAACTCCATGTAATTCCTGGGCTGAGTGGCTTAGAGCAAGCACCTTAATTATTGCAGACAAGTACACTGGAAAAGAATCAACAAAACAACATTTGTTAAAGCATGTGAATGTGATTGGTCTGGCTTATTTAATCAAGGGGGTGAAACAACGTTTCAATGCTTACTTCCCTTTGAAAGTAGAAATTGTCTACATATAACTTTAATGTAGCCAATTAGGTGCAAACATTGTAAACTATACATTAAAATCCAGCTCAGTTTACTGTTCCTTTTCCCTCCAGTCCTACAGTGCTCTGGAGTTGTGAGATGGGATGAATCACATTCTTAATTTAAGTCAGGACAGTTTAATAGAGAACTTGTCCCTTATTGTAGTTTTATGTGACAGCAGATGTTTCTGTATATTCATTTGATTTGTGTTTTGATGTGATCCAGTTTAGAGCTTTTTTGCCTTCAGTGTTGTTGTGGTTTATAAAACCACGGGGACGGTTCTTTGCTAAACACCTGGTGGGCTGGGGCAGGGGCAGGGAGGGTCTCACTCACCACTTGGGGTCATGGGCAAGAAACCGACATGACTTGTGAAGAACAAGAAAACAACTGAATTTATTAACTATTTATAACAAGAAGCAGGATATTGAAAGAGAGAAACCACATCTTACAAAAAGGCACTTCTCCCCCACCTTTCCCTTCTTCCCAAAGCCCAAAGGCTTTTTGTTCTGTCCCTTCTCCCCACCTCCGGCAGCACAGGGGGGCAGGGAGTTGGGGGGCTGCAGTCAGTCTGGCGCTTCTTCCTCCTCCCATTCTCTCCCAGCTGCCACGTGGAGTTTCCAACGGGGCTTCAGTCTCCTGACAACTCCCCCGACTCCAGCATGGGGCTTCTA
>NW_010130503.1:0-15645 GCF_000699245.1 Pterocles gutturalis | reverse complement strand
GGGCGGAGGCAGGAGGCGTTCGTACAAGGCGTTATGAAACCTGCAGTTGTTCAGAGAAATCAGAGTCTGAAAGGTCTGAGAACTTGTAGAGAGTACATCTCTGAACTGTGACAGCTTTCCATATCAGGAATATGATTAAAAAAAAAAAAAAAAACCAACAACCACCAAGCAAAAACCCCAAACAGCAACAACAAAAACCCCAGAAAACAACTGAGTGTGTAAATATGAATTAATTCTGAAAATGATTGTGTGTTCATTCATTATAACGGGAGCTTTTCCTGTTGCGTAGTTGCCATGTTTCACCTGTGTGTTTTGCCAGTATCTTCTAGAAGAACTTTGGTCTTCCTGTATACAGTTCCCTGTTTAAAAAGAATATTGTTCTTGTTCCTCTTTTCCTGAAGAGTTTCCTGTCCCTGACCTTTACAGTAATAGGATCAGTGCAAGTTTCTTTGTTTGACTCTGGCTGTTGCCAGTCCTTAACAAAAAAAGGCCAGTATACAAAGAGGCTCTTAAATATATCTTAAAGTCACTTGCCTTCTCTTTTTTTTTTTTTTTTTTTTTTTTTTTAATAGGTGCATAATCTCTGCATTGGTAGAAAAAGATCTGTGGAAAAGTGCTATGAAGGAATGGCAAATTATATGAACCTGCAGTTGACAAGAATTGTATCAATAGACTTCTGTCCATCTGTGTGTGATACAGTGTGTATTATTGGAGTCTTGTTCTGTGCACTAAGAAAGACTGCAGCATAACATGTTTTTGCTGATGCTCTGTAGAACTAAAGCTGCAGGAGATACAATACATTTAGTGTCTAAATCACCGTTACAGTGAGAAATCCTCATCTTAATGATTAAAAATAGTTATTGAAAACTCCTTTAACTGCATAAACTGGCAAAAAAATGCACTTTGTATTGGATAGTTTGGCTGACAGTTCCATTGTACTGCTTTATTTTTGTAGACAATCTATCTTGAAGAAAGTAGCGAAGTAGGCAGGGGAAGCCTCTTTGCTTAAAGAGAAGCTTTGAAAAATCTTTGTCAGTAAAGCTTTTTTTAATGTCTTATCAGCTACAGCATTTAGGGAAGAGCCTTAATCTTGGGATTTGCCTGCAAATTTGGAAGGAGGAGGTAGTGAGAATTGACTTTGAACTTCTCACTAACTTGAAGGTAGATCATTTAACTGAAGTGTATAGGGCATGTTAGTCCAGAGAAAAGTGATTATCTCATGGTGTGGGCCTAATTAAACTTCTGTCTTGAGTGTTATTTTAATCCTGTAAATATTCATGACATACCTGCTTCTGAGTGGCAATGGAAGTTCTATAATAACAACAGAGCAGCATCATGCTTTTTGTAGCTGGTCATGTATTTGTTTGCTGATACCAGAGCAGAGAGCATGACAAGGGACAGTGAGCTCCAAAGCCAACTTGCATGAAGGTTGTGGTACTTTGAAAGAGTTCCCAACTGGTTTATCTTGGAGCTGTCCATTTGCTTTTTGCATTATTAATTTCAAGCCCTCTCTATTTTTTCTTGCTTTCATTCTATTTGCAGCTCACAGAAGGCATGCTGTTCCTTTTTTGCCTATTATTTGGTTGTGCAGTGGAGAAGCTGTAAGATTTCTAGTAGGTCTTCCAAATACATTCCACGTTAACAAAGTCTCCGTTTAGAAGAGATGGAGCTCCAGTTAAAGCTGGAGCTTTAACTTTCTTTGTGCACATACTAAAACTTATTGCCTTGAATTAAACCCTCTTAATTCTAGAATATAAAATGTTAAAAGATCATACTGAGCTGTAACACCTAGCATTTCTGCGGTGTGGTGGTAACATGCTCTAGGACTTGAAAACTTCCTGTGGGGCAGATTGTGAGAACGCTTCCCTTTCTGTGAATGTAGGGCACCTATGGAACTCCGGGCACTGGGCTGAGCAGCAGCTTGTCTGAGCTGTTGGGGTGTTCATTTCATTGTCGAATATCAACAGTGTCTAAGACTACTGGAATGATTATTTGGCTTTCATTGTGTCAACAGTACTGTAATGTCTTGAGGACTGCCTCCGTTAAATTTGTGGTCGCTGAGTGGTGTCTAGCTGCCAGAGTTGCTTTCATCAATGGGAACAGTCAGACTAAATCAGACAAATGATCTAAGCCAAGATTGCATTTATGACAATATTCAGTGGCAGATGCCATGTGAAGAGTATTGCTGATCATTATCTGTATGCGCTGGTAGGCACCTACAGTGCTCTCCCAGCTAGCAGGTTTTTGTAGCTCAGGGACTTCCTGAGCCCTAGGTAGCATGACAGTATTAATAATCTTCCATAGACTTGCTAAATTTTAAAGTGCATGGTTTTTTTGTTTTGTTTAAAAGGAAGATGTCCATGACATCATAGAATCACAGAATGGTTTGGGTTGGAAGGGACCTTAAAGATCACCTAGTTCCAACCTCATAGGCAGGAACCCCTCCCACTAGCCCAGGTTGCTCAAAGCCTCATCCAGCCTGGCCTCAAACACTTCCAGGGATGGGGCATCCACAGCTTCTCTGGGTAACCTGTTCCAGTGTCTCACCGCCCTCATGGTGAAAAATTTTCTAATATCCAATCTAAATCTATCCTCTTTCAGCTTAAAACCATTACCCCTTGACTAACACTGCACTCCCTGGTAAAGAGTTCCTCCCCATCTCTCTTGTAGCCCTCTTTAAGTACTGGAAGGCTGCTGTAAAGTCTCCCCGGAGCCTTATCTTCTGTAGGCTAAAGAACCCCAACTCTCTCAGCCTGTCCTCATATGGGAGGTGTTCCAGCCCTCTGACCATCTTCAAGGCCCTGGACACAGACGCACTCCAACAGGTCCATGTCTTTCCTGTGCTGAGGACTCCAGAGCTGGATGCAGTACTGCAGATGGGGTCTCATGAGAGGGGAGTGGAGGGGGAGAATCACTCCCTCGATCTGCTGGTCACGCTTCTTTTGATGCAGCCTGGGATCCGGTTGGCTTTCTGGGCTGCAAGTGCATATTGCCGGCTCAGGTTGAGCTTCTCATCAACCAACACCCTGAAGTCCTTGTCTTCAGGGCTGCTGTCAATTGATTCTCCTCCCAGCCAGTCTTTGTGCTTGGGATTACCCTGACCCATGTATAGGACCTTGCACTTGGCCTTGTTGGACTTCATGAGGTTTGAACAGGCCTGCCTGTCAAGCCTGTCCAGGTCCATCTGGATGGCATCCCTTCCCTCCAGCATGTCGACTGCACCACACAGCTTGGTGTCACTGGCAGACTTTCTGAGGGTGCACTCAATCCCACTGTCCATGTTGCCAACAAAGATGTTAAACAACACTGCTCCCAATACTGATCCCTGCAGAACACCACTCATCACTGGTCTCCACTTGGACACTTGCATATTCACAATAAGAAGTTGTGGAAGTTAACTGTTCAATATGAGAAGAATCATCCCCTGTTAGAAGTTTGGAATCAGCAAATTGCTAATTTGCTGTCTGTGTCCTCTGCCACTATTAGGTGAGACTGCAAAAAACTGTATGAAAGTCACTTTTGACGACATATATGAAAAAAGCATGTTAGATTTTTCTGAAAAATGGTATGTTTAGTGTTACTCTTATTTCTTAATTTCTTCCTTCTTCCTTCTTGCCTTAATCTGTTTCTTTGCCACCTTCCATGTTCATCAGTTGTGCTACTTCTTACTTCATTTTCCGTAAGCTTCTCACTCATTTCTGTGTTGCCTGTCTCTCTTTTGTAAAGCAGGTGCCATGTGAACCTGTAGCTAAGCTGCCACCTACTTTTTTCAACCGATAGTTGTATTCATGGGGTGTTTTTTTTGTAATGGGAGAATACATGAAGGTGCTTGAAAACTAAGTAAGCCGTAGATGAGGTAATCTATCAAGGACTGTTGTTTAGGGCAGGGCGTGTACATAATCTCATTGTCAGTTTATCAGTTTATGTCAAAGATCTGCAGTATGCATTTGGTTTTTGCACAGAAAGTGAAACGGTAGGCACAAAAGTCCGGATGTCTTTAAAGATTCATTGAATTTAACAGCAACAGTTATAGAGGAAGGATTGGAATATTTGAGAGAAAAATATTCAACACTGTACTATACCTTTGCGGAAAACTTAAGTCTGTAATCAAGGTTAATTCGTGTAATTCTACTGGAAATGTGCGTCTTGTTCCTTGGTGCTACATCCAGGCTATAATGCAAGTATGTATGCGTTCGTTCTGGTGTGACTGCTTGTGTCCTCTTACTTTCTGCTGAAAATGTTACTGTCCTACTGTTGAGTCTGTCCTTTGTGCCTGTGCTGTGATTTGTGAGCTTTGTGGGTTTCGGACAATGAGCTGGGTTAACTCGAACAGCTGTAATAGTACAGTGGTCAGCTTTTGTCAGCCTACTGTGTTCTGACTGAAGGAGGCTAGGGAGGGGTTCAGACAAGTAGTTGAACTGGTCTGGGGGGGACTCTGCTGTGAAGAAAAGGGAGGATGTCTAAACATCTAGGGCTGTAATTTCAGCCAATAGCAAATGTGAGAACTTGTTTTTGTTTCTTCATAAGTCAAAGGTATAAAATACTTGGTTATTACCACCAAATGTAATGTTCGATAAAAGAGGGGGAAATTGAGCTTGTTATTGACATTACAAATTGGAATGGGCCTGTAGGCCTCTCACCAGAAACATGTTTTCTAGGAAGCAAGTAAAGCAGGATCCTGACTGTCCTGCATACCTGAATGTCCTGGCCCTTAAGTGTCTTGGTTGTTGGATGTTTCACCTGACTTTCTTTCAGTTCAGGAGTCACTTGGAAACTTCACAGATGTGAACCTTTTAAGAAATAGACAAGTTTGTGGCATCTTGTGAATCATTGGCATCAAGCAGGTTTAAAATTTCTAAGTAGCCATGCTGTCCATGTGTATGTGAGCCATGTGGTTTTTTGTTAGTCTCATCTTCTATTTCTTGTCTGATACTCGGATTTTCACTGGGCTAACTACTAACAGCCATCTTAATCACCATTTTATCAGTACTTCATAGACATAAAAGAGGAAAGTTGGGGTACTGCCTTTTAGCTTGCACATGTAGTAGGGTGTAACTGGAATAGCTTAATATGTTAATAGTTGTTTGAGTGCACGGGTGTTGTTTTTGAGAAGCTGAATAGCACACTCTGACTCACAGACTGTAAAATAATCATATTGTTAGGAATTATTGACTTCAGGTTCTGATACATGCAGGATTGTGGCTTTCTGAGTTTTCATACTTCCCTAAGAACTATATCTGTTTTGAAGGTAAAAAACTAAACTTTGTTGCAAAACTCTTAGAAACAGATGAGAAAACACAGCAGATGCTGTGTCCCAAGTTACAGTAAGTGTTCAGACTGTTAACTATTTTTAAGAAGTTTCTACACTTTGTCTTCTTTGTATAAAGTCACAACTTTTTGTGAAGATATTTAACCCCATCCTTAATTTATCTTATCTGAGAATGACTGCTGTTTAAAAATACCAAAGGGCCACTAGAAGATTAATAGGCCAAGAAATACCTTATTCAGCTGTCAGCTTGTTGTGGTTTAACCCCAGCTGACAGCTGAGCCCACCACAGCCGCTCTCTCATGCCCCCCAGCAGAAACCCCAGTAAGAAACCTTGTGGATCAAGATAAAGATAACTGAATAAGTAAAGCAAACGCTGTGCACACAAGCAAAGCAAAATAAGGAATTCATTCCCTCCTTCCCATCAGCAGGCAGGTGTTTAGCCATCTCCAGGAAAGCAGGGCCTGCCATGTGTCATGGTTACGTGGAAAGTACTGTCATTCCAAATGTCCTCCCCATCCTCCTTCTTCCCTTTAGCTTTCATTGCTGAGCATGGTGTTACCTGGTATGCAGTGGTCAGCTGGGGTCAGTTCTCCTGCCTGTGTCCGCTCCGAGCTTCTTGTGCAATCCCCAGCCTACTCGCTGGCAGAGCAGCAAGAAACGGAGAAGGCCTTCACACTGTGTAAGCACTGTTCAGCAATGATTAAGACATCTGTATGTGATCAACACTGTTTTGGTCACAAATCCAAGCCATGGAACTATACAAGCTATTATGAAGGAAGTTAGGTCTTTCCCAGTCAAAAGGAGTACAGGAAGGACATTTTACCTGTAAATCATCCACAAAACTAGACTTCAAGATCTACTCTTATTAAAAGCAGAACTTGAGATTTCTAACTAATATAAAGTTATTATATGTTTCTAAAATAAATAACACATAGGCAGAACTTCTGTTTCACTGGAAATCTCCTGTAAGTGTCACTTCTAGACTTTGTGTTTTATATACAAGTTATACCAGCTGCATGAATAGTATTTGCTTCTTGAGGTTTCTGAGGTTCCCCTCCAGTCTGTTTGTCTGAGTCCTCTCCTTTTATGACTATTCTCCAGTTGCGGTTTGTGGAAATGCAAGTATATAAAATTTTGAGAAAGCCTTCTGTAACTGACAGGCTACAGCTGCGAAGCCTGGTATCCAGTGCAGAATTCTTGCCTTTGTTGAATAGTGCCAAGGGCAGGATCTTTCCCAGCTCATTAACAGAAGGAGATCCATAATCTTATGAGGACTTCATATCTTTCAATTTATTTATCACTATTCCTAGGAAGACTCTGTTCCTTCTTCAAAGTGGAAATGGCTTTGTATTGGCTTCTGGTTAACTTGTTGCTTTAGGCATGTAAGTATTTGGTTTTTCATGTTATGCCATACGTTGATCAGGTTTAAGTGTTCTGGGCAAATCTTGTGCCAGATGGGGTTTCTTTCTGTGATTAGAAGCCAGGTATAGTCAAGAGTAATCACCAGTGACCAAACTAGTTACCTTGTATAAAAATGAAAAGATAGGCTGTGGGAATAGCTTGAAGGTGTGAGTATTCTGCAACAGCTCTTTTTTACCGTTCATTAATCAAGAGCACAATCAAGGACTAAAGCTGAAGGCCATCTGCTGTGTGGAACAGGTGACCAGGACAGCTTTTGTTCCCTGTCTGGCCATGTTATACAGCTGTTTTTCATGGAGGTGAATTGACAAGCATGAACTGTCATTCTGCATCTGTGATAGGGTGGGGTCCCCACTATGTCCTGAGCCTCAGATCTATCAAAATGTAAGTGGATTGCTGTTTGAAGTTGAGTAGCAACAAAACTGATTTGGAACTAATATCTATAATGTTTTTGTGACAGATTGGTTTTGCTGATAAAACTTTAAACTGCTTGAACCTCACAGGGAAATCAAGTATTTCTGTGCTCTGCTGTTCTAGCTGAAGTACAAGATCTTGAACTTGCAGCTCTACACAGCACTGCCTGGAGAGACAGACTGTTTCTTCCAGAATATACTGCTTCTGAGTTTTCAGATCACTTAAAACTGTTGACTGTTGCCTGTGACACATACTATCTATACTGTTATTTGTAGTATAATGAAGCATGTCAAGTGGTGAGATTTTCTTAAATTTCCTAGTTCATTTTGTCTAAATGAGTTGCAAATCTTGTGATATAACTTAGGGATCATGCTTCACAGAATGGGCAAATACACCTTTATTACCTCAGGGAACTCTCTTTGCTATGGGATCATTTTGGCATTGGTTTAGTATGAGATGAGAAATATACATGTGATTAGTAGATTGGCTGCCTGCAAGGTTATAAACTCTACTACCTACGTACAGATCCTGCGTGTTTCTGCTCTGACTTTCTTTGCTGGCTCTAGGGCAAAATCCAACAAGCAGTGTGAGAGGCTGCTCCTTTCATTGCTCACCACTTTGGTTTGTTTATTGGTTTCCCCACATTATAAGTGGGCTTTACAGGGACTGGCACCCTTGAACAGAGGGAAGGAGGTATAACCCCTTCTGTCATCTGAGTGGAGCAATTCCTTGTTGCATCCATAATCTGATTTAGAGGAATATAATTTTTCTGGTATTCTTGTGATTGCTTTTATCTCCCTTCTGTCTTAATCAGGAAAAGCCTTGGGCTAACACCTTTCCAGCTCAAGAGAGTCTTGATTTCATATGTCATCTGAAAAAAAAATTTTTGTACTGTCTCTGAATTTGTCTGGCAGGATTTTTACTGTTCCTTGCTTAATTCCTCTGTACCAGAATTTCAGATGACCAAGGTCTGGATAGATATGGGGGCCAAGGTCTTGCTCTATGCCTCTTGGAGTAAAGCTGTAGTGCCATACTCCATGTCAGGACATAAACTGCTCTTGGAGAGCCAGCTTCTCCCTTAGAACTGTTGTCTTTGCTACATTTATGAATGTGAAAATACAGCCTGGACAGATTTTTTCTGTGGCTTTTCAGTATTCTTCAGGCTTTTAAAAATCTTTTGTAGCCTGTGATGTTTGTTGAAGTGTAGCCTGAAACGTTTACTATCTGTTTTGAATTCTGGTTCTGAACTTAAATTATGACAACTCTATGCAAAAACTAGGAAGCAAGTAGTGACACAATTTTCAGAGGCTCGTTTGAAAGTGCATGCATTCATGAGTAAATACACTGTTGTTGAAAACTCCTTAGCTAGCTATCTTGGATGAAGTTGTGAGCAGTGAGTCTTGCAAGTGTTCTAGAACTATTGAAAAAAACATATCTGGTACTTATTCAACATGGATTTTCTAACTGAAGCAGTGATCTTTAGTTAGGTATGCATTTACTTTGTAAGCTATACTTTTGGTAGCCCAGCTTCAGTATTGCTTTAATTTTCCTGAGTGTCTTCAAGTATTACTCTTTTTTTCCCAGGACAAGTTCTATTCTTCCGTGATTTAAAAGAACTGTATCTGTGGCAAGCCTAGCTTCCGTGTCAGTACCGTGCAATGTGGCCTTTTGTGGCAAAAATCCTGAAATTCAACCTGTTGCAAAGATATCAAAATTTCTTATGGCTGCAAGCAGCTTTGAATTGTTTGAATGGCATTAATGCGCTCTTTGAAAAACTGGTATAGAGGCCTTGGAGATTTCTTTTTTTTTTTTTTTTTTTTCTATGTATAAATCCACATCTAAATACAAGCCATTCCAGAAGGAACGTAAAGATCAAATTACATTCAGCAATACTAATAAACTTATTCTAGAGATTTCTGGAGGAGCTTTTGTTTCACATTAATTAAACTTGAGGAAATGGGTGACTTTTTTTTTTCTTGCCAACAAAAATGAAAAGAGCTGTTGGCCAGCTCATATCCTTTGTTCATTGTTACCGTGCTAGGAGCAGGAAATGGAAATAGCTGACAGTGTTTTCTTTTTGTGCATCTTCCTTTGCTTCTTTGCAATCAAGAAATGTTTGTTGCAATAATTCTTATATACTGACACAGGGCAACTGGTTCTCTGCTAATTATTTCACTTTTTTTTTAAACAGTCGAGTCCTTCATCTCCAGAGCCAGCAAGTCTTCCTGCAGAAGACCTCAGCACAAACTCCAGTGGTCCAAAGCCAGCAGAAATCATTCTAGACGATGACAGAGAAGATCTCTTCGCTGGTAATTGTTCTTTTCTTCTAATGTGTCTGCATAAACTCCTTTGCTCTTGGACCGAAAGGAACGTGCTTTTCTGGGGAGGAGGGTTAAAAACTTTTTGTGCTGTAAAAGGCAATTTTCTTGGCTGTAAGGAAGTATGAAGCAGTGACCCAGCAAGGGAAACTCAATTTTAATTTTATGCAATTGAGTATTGTAGAAAATCTTAGCTGTTGCTTAAGCTGTTGAAGGTATGCTTCCTGGAAAATTCATTAAGTAGTGAATTAGTGCCTCTAGCCATCATCAGTCATTCTTTCCTGAGTTCAACAGTCATGTATTTAGCTGAAGTCCTGTGATCTTCTTCAGTGTGTTGTCAAGTTTATGAACTTTCAGGAGGAGTAACACGCTAAAACGGAAAGATATCTGAGATTCTCCTTTGCCCAAAGTTGTTTGTTTTACCATTGTTAACACATTTTGCTATTGATTGTATGTTGTTGTAAAACTCTTCTGGAGTGTAGCCTTTCATTTCAAACTCAAAGTAGAAAACTTAATCCTGCTTAGTAGTGGAAAAAAAAGGATCCGTGACTTCTTTTCAGGATTAGATGAGTGTTGTTAAAGTTTTGTCAGTAAATTAAAATTGAGAATATTTTTTCACCAGATTTACACGTTATCTCAGGTGTAAACAGTTCTGTTACACTCTTGATGTTATATATTTTTGTAGCGTAACTATTAATTGCTCTAATATATTGAATTAGTGGCACTTTGAGAGACTTATTTAATAAAAAGTTGAATTTAAATTTAAGTAGTTTGACAGTGATGTATGGATTTTTTTCTTGTGGGACTTTGTAGCATTAGTTAAGTTTATTTACTAAATATAGGTTTCTCAGTGGTATGTACTGTTAGTGTATACTGTCACAGTGTTATCTGGTTAGTAACATGTTCTGCTAACAGTGATAACAGTATTTATCATTATGTAATTAACAATTTTTAAATCTGTTTGTGTGTAAAAACATGTTAAGTTACATCCTAGTTTTCTACTTAGTAACCATACATAAGCTGTCCCAGTCTTTTTTCCAATTACAAAGAAATATAATTCAGATCATATTGCAAGCTGAGTACTTCCTTTTTCGTAAGACCCTTTTGTTATTATGAAAAGGTAGGGAACTGGCACATGGGACCAGTCCTGTCATTTTACTAGAGCATGATTCTGTTGTTACTATTTGACAGTACTGCATGTTTTGGAGAAGGATGTGTGAAAGTTTTGACCAATAATCAGTCAATAGACAACGTATTTTTAATGCTTCATTAATCAGTCACTATGTTGGTTTTCCACTATCCTAATGTGGGTTGTGGTTGCTGTCAGTTACAGGTGTAGGAACATTAACTATTCAAGAAAGGAGGTGTAATATTTGGTGTATCATATGTACGTCAGAAGGTGGTTCTGAATGCTGCTTCTCAATACTAACATATGGAGTACTATGTGGAGTATATATGCAGTGAGTCAGCTGCCAGTCTGCTCTGAATACAGTCCTCATCTCATTTTCATTGATTCCCTGCTGTAATAATTTGAAAAAAGAACTTTACAGGCTTTAGTTCTGGGCTATTTTGTATAGACAGGTGTCTACACATGCCCGTTAACTTTGTTCTGAACTTACTGAGTTTATATTTGCACATGTTTGAACTTTCATTTCCTCATGACAGTGTTAGAATTTATTGATTAGCTTAATAACTCTCTGGAAGTATTTTAAGAGACAGAATAGAGAGTAATCCTACTTCTTTTGTATTTACATTACCAGATGACTTATAAAGACTAGCAGTGCTTTAGCAATTAAGCTTTCTAGTACTAGTAATTCGGGTACTTAGCTTCAGTATATAAAGCCGGCTTTTTATAACCATAGAGCCATCTGGAATGGGTATTTTAGGAAACCAATTCTCCTTTGGATAATATTAAGAAAAAAGGTGACTGAAATAAATTGAGGGGAACCAGACAGAAGGAACAAATGTAAGCAGCCAGATTGTTTCAACTGAAATGAGTGCTGTGAGGAAAACATGCAGAACTGATTCAATGAGTTTGAGTTTTGCTATGGAAGACATTCCCTTAAATGCATGCAGGACTGAACTGAAAGCATCTAAAATACTGCCTGTCTAACACAACCAAGGCTGGTCTTTAAAAGGTCAATTTATCTACAGACTGAGGCTACTACAAGCTCTCAAATGGGGGGGAAAAAAAAGAGTCATTTATGAAGCCTAAGGCAGAATATGACATCTTTCACAGTATCCTGTTCTAAGCAGGAAGTTTGCATAATACAGTTGTACCCTAGTGATGGGCTTCTGTCTTTGTATCACTGTCAGCATAGGCATTCTCAAAAATGTCTAATTTGTGTTCCAGTGCTGTGCACTTAACCGTTTTTTCTTTCTTGGGACTGTTTGCTAGACAATGATGTTAATCCATCTGATTAACTTTCTGATACTGATTTGCAATGAACAGAAACAATGTGAGAAAGCAACATGAGATGTCTGTTTTCTTGCTTCCAGCATGATTGTGTAAGCTTGGCTTTCTGTGAAAGCAGAACTTAATTTACAAGTGAGCGTAACTGGGTTTTTTTTCTTCACCATGTTCAAATTCCAAATTAACCTATCTTTGCACAGTTTATAGGAATGCCTAACTGGAGAGTAAGAGAATGTTCCACAGCTTTCTAACTTATGTTGTTCCTTCATATTGAATATTGAACACTATAAAATCCGGGTCAAGGAAATCCTGTGGATGGCTCCTGAACTCTTTGGGGGCATAAACAATTCTAGTTTTGCAGACATACTTGTAAAAAATGTGATGGTATGCCTCCCTAGCTATTGTAGGCTTGATAAATCTTTTTCATTATTCTACCTAGTAACGCAACCTAGTAGGAAAAGAGGTGAGGGAGAACAAATTATGTTGTTTCCTGTACTGTTTTAATGCAGTTCAGAATCGGGGGTTGGGGGGGTGGCTTTTTTGACTATTCTTAAAATCTCTCTGCTGTTGTGTTTCTGCAGCAGTTACAGGATAGAATATGCAATAAAATATTTTAGTTATTCATTACCTTGTCTCTGGTGACTCTCAAGTGCTTTGGCTGAACTATTAAAACTGGGTTTCAAAGGTGGAAGATAAGTTTTTCATCTGTCATTGGAGACCAGTAAATTTTGCTGCTGCATTCATTAGTATTGTAGTTCTTGGTTCTGTAAAAAAAACTGTCTTGCTAAGCCCACTTAAGCACCTTCACCCTTAAAATAAGAGTCGGTCTTATTTGGCCAAGGAAGCATTACTTTATTTTACCTTGTAGAACTTTTGCATGTGGAGACCATAAGGGTCAGTGCTTAAAATCAGGTAGTATTAGGAGTATCTTGAGAGGCTTTGAGGTGTGTCTTAAAACTGGCTGTCCGTAAGCTTGTACTGCAGAGTGAAGAACTGGATACTGAATTAGTCTTCCAAAATGTTGACCTAAAGTTTTGTATACAGCTACAGAAACGTGCCTTGGACTGCCTTTGCAGGACATAGCTGTCTGTGCCTTCTGCCTCTAGTGCTCATAGATGATGAGCAGGGCTGTGAAATTATATCAATGCTCTGTTGCTGTTTTCTGAAAAATGGAAAATTAGAATTTTTCCTCTCCCCTAGTCTGTTAAGAGATTACTTTTCATGTTCTTTCTTGGTTTTTTGGTTTGGTTGGTTTTTTTTTTTTTTTTTTTTCCAGCTCTGAAAGGTGTTTGGGAATGGATCATTTTGTGGAAATAGCTATTCTGTTCTGGGGGAAAGACAATGGTGGGGGGGTGATGTTTGTTGGGTTTTTGTTCTGTTTTTTTTCAGGTCATGATAGATTTCTCTTAGGCTTTTTTTCCTCAGAGTCAGTACAGAAAACGAGATGCTAATTCTGTGGACCAGACGAGACATGTACTTTAAGCCCAGCTGAACAGCAAAAGTTTCTAGCTGATGGTATGTGTCGGGCTGTTGTCATGTGGTATGTCTGATCAGAAGATTATGGTGCAGATAGATGCCTTGCTGCTTTTTTAGAAACTGTTCAGTTCTAGGTCTCCTCTGCAAGGTACAAATGCACAAAAGCATGTGAACCTACAGTTTTAAAGTCAGAAGGTTGCCTTATTAGTGGCTGACTGTTCTGTTAAAACTATTTCTTTTCTCATTAAGATTATTTTTAATATTCATGGTATAATGGTAAGGGTCATGGGCTGTGATTTAAGTGTAGTAGTTCTCACAGTTGGTTCTCTAAGGATATCTGACTCTGAAATATTGCTACACCTGGAGAAGCCTTTTTATAATAACATGTCCTCTCTTCTGGACAACACTTGCTACTTCAGTTTACTTCCGTGTTTATGTGATCACCTGAGTAAACTTTCAAAGATAGTAAGCCAGTTTAAACACTTGAGCCATGTCAGAATTTTAGAGACATTTAGAAGTGTGACCAGTAAAAATAACTTACTCAGCTGAAGTGAGCTGCTAGTGAGGAATTGCAAACCTGCACTTTCTGAGATGATGTTTGACAAATACTGGTGGGGAAAGGTAAAGACAAGAGCTGTCTAATGCTGAGATTCAGCCCCATGCTTGAGTGCTGATAGAAACTTGGTATAGTTGGCTGTAGAATGTTAATTAAGCATAAATAGTTGTCTTCTGTAGCAGGATGAGATATTTTCCTGTTCTTTTGGAGCTATGCATCTTGACAGTGATCCATGAGAAAGACTGTTTATGGTTTGTAAAGTAGGTATTTATGTGTAGAAGCCTTATAGCATTAGATCGGTGGGAGTGCTTAGTATGTGCTGATAACTGCCCTGTCTGATGTGAATGTTGGATATCGATGTTTTTTTCCTAAAAGCTGGGCAGAACAGTTGCCTTTCTTTATGCACGAAGGGCTTACATTTTTGAGAACTTCCCAGGAAAAGAAGACATCTAGATTTATTTTTTTTAATGCAAACACTAATATAGACAGAAACCCAAAATACTCCCCCCCCACCCCAAACCGCAACCTAATACCTAAGTTTTCAGAGGAAAATCTAAAATGAATAAATAAAGCAAATGTTTCTGAAAGTGCCATAGTTCCTACTCTGAAACCTACCAGATTCATCTTTCCATGGGGAAGAAAACCCCACCAAACAAACTGAAGAATTGTCAATGAAACTTTTTAATCTAGACCATGTCATCTGATTTCTCAAAGTAAAAGAATGTATATAAGAAGCAGAAATGCCAGAGTTCATCTGAACAAATCTGTTTCTTAGGAATTAGATTTTCAGCTTATCTACTACTCAAAGACTGCTTTTCTGAGGAGAAAAAAATAGCCGTAAATTGTTAAGAGCCTGCTGTTGTTATGTAGAGCTAATACTTCTTTTTCCCTTCAGCATCTTTTATACTTGCATTTTAAACAAAAAGTACAACATCCTTTTCTCTGTCCTGCTCTGTCTCCTCACTCCCTTCCACTGTCTTCCATTTCACTTCTAGATTTATGTAATGTTGGGATGCATGCAAACTTGGGGGTGAGAGGTAACTGGAGGATGGCATACATTCTTTTTTTTTTTTCCTAAGCTAACTGACCTGCTACTGTCAAACAAGTAGATGCTATTTTCTGCGGGTAAGTTCCTCCAGGAAATTAGAGAAGGAGGGCTAGTAGGCAGCACTTTTTAAAAATTTGCTCATGGCCACCCAACCTGGGGTTGCACTGCTTTAGAAATACTGGTGTGGATGAAGTCTAATGTTGCTTGTCTTGTTGAAAGGAACCGCCTTGCCTTTCCAACTGCTTCTTCCTGGTGCTTTCTCTTTTACAGAAAAAATGCACCAGCTTAGCAGTGTCTTTAGCTATCTGCAGAACAGTAGCAGGGGTCTAATCCTGGTTGGAGTTTCATGTGATACGCGACCTAGGTCAGTTTGTGGTACTAATGGGTGTGTGGATACAAGTCTGAAAAACCAGAGTGCTGGGAAGGAGTGTGCTTTTGTTTCATCTGATAGTTGTACTGCCTTATTACATTGAATTCATACCTTTTTTCATGAAGTTGTACTTCTACTGTACAGGAATGCTTTCTTAGCTGATGAAAGTGAGAAATCTGTGTGCTTTGAATGACTTACTTTATAAGCCTGTCTAAAATTGGAGGGTATAGAGAATTACTTAGTGGCGATTCATGGTTTGTTTTCCAAACTCACGTGCTGGAATGTAGCTGGTGATAGAAAAAGGAAAAAATTAAGTGAAAAGGCTTTATTTTACATGTTTTTTATATTTTATATAATATTAT
>NW_010130502.1:5359-23061 GCF_000699245.1 Pterocles gutturalis | reverse complement strand
GACAGGACACGGACATCTCAGTGTTTAAATATGAGTAATAATTTATTTTTTTTTTCCCAACATGAGTTCTTACTGCTCCCAAACACCTGCCAGTGTGGCATGCTTAAGGGTGCCGTCTTGTAAGACCAGCTGAGCCAATCTAGTAGCTCATTGGAGCCAAAAGAGGTGAGTACTGCAGACACAGTTGCTGACACTGCTTTCCTTGTGCCAGCTCTGGCACTCAGCTGACTCCTTGGTGAGCCAAATCCTTTTCCTAAGCTGTCAGTATTTTTGTTAAGTCATTACAAGAAAGGTAGCAGAGAAATTAGATACCTTGAAATGTGCTCTCCTTCCTTTATTTTCCCCAGTGATGCTTTTGAAGTTTCTGCCCGACTTGACATGTTTTAACACTTATGTGATATGGCCAAATTCTGCTTGGCTGAATCAGCAAAAAACTAACCCATCAAGAAAACACATGTAGTTTTCTGCCTGTTTACTGAACTGAACTCATTCAGCTAGGGATCACATGAGTGCCAGAACAGGTGGAAAGGAGTGGCCTGACCTCCCTTCCAGGAGTGGGAGGAAAAAGGGGAAAGAGCAGGACCACTGCTGCAAGCCGTTATCGCTCAGCCACACTGTGGAACTGCTCCCTCAGTGGGATAAAACTATAAAGGTTGAGAGGAGAAAAATTAGAGGTAGGAGAGAGGGGTCTTGTAGCAATCTTTGTTTTAAAGTTAATATTTTAAATACCATCTGAAATCGATCTGTACTCTGTACTCTGTTTTTAATTCAGACATATTTCACTCAAGTTGGATATTTAAAAATACCATCCTTCTGGTGAATCAGTGATATAATTTCTCACTAAATCAACTTCATGTTATGTTATTAGAAAATGTATTCATTTCCTTTTTACTATTCTTCGTATGTGAGTTTGAAAGATGCATAAATGATTTATAGGTTCACTCTCAAATCTACAATCTCTATCTCAAATATTTGTGATGTTCAAATAACTTCTGAAGTTCTTTGGCTACATTCTTTGCTTCAGTCACAATCCACCAGGTTTCTAATTCTATACACATTCTGTAGCTAACAGGAAAATCATTTGACCTTCTGTTCTGCTGGCAGATGAGATATACTACATCTTCAGTTTTGTCAAAATAATCAGATTAGCTTAGCCTATTTAAATAAAGGATTTTGCTAACCTAGACAATTAAAAAAAAAAAAAAAAAAAAAAGGATTAGGGAGTGACCCGGCAGTTATGCTGGTACATCTGGTGTACTTGCAGTCATTGATAGCCCAAAGTACAGTGAGAAGTGCTGACATCTTAATCTATCTCAGCTGCAGCCAGACAACATCCTTGGCTGGTTTGAGATTCAAAGAATTTAAGGCTGGCTGGAACTATCAGCTTCCCTTGTTGGACTTCCTAAAGGCACTGTTAAACACTGAGCTTTGGCTGACTGAAGTGCAACTTCTGCTTATCTCTATGCCTCTGCAGGAGATGTGGAAACTCAGTCCAAGAGCTAAAAGCCCACCACTCCACTGGTTGTTTATCCAGGCTTTTATCATTCCTACTATATAAAATTAACATTGTGCTACAACTTTCCAGATTCAGCTGATAACATCTAGGCTCCTGATATACCTTTCCCTGTTAATTTAAGAACACAGGAATTGTCCCTGTTAATGGTAGCTCCTTTTGTAATAGGTAAAACAGATCTTAGCTTATAGACAGAGCTAGCAAGCTAACACTTTGACTCTTTTTTTCTCTTAAGACCTATTCCTTTGATATACTTTGTGGCCATTGCAACATTTTTGCCGATTCCTAACACCCTTCCAAGCATGGACATCAGAATTGCACTGAGTATTCCAATTATATGCTTCTCACCAGTGTTACAGAGGGAGGTATAGTAATTCCCTAAATCACATTCATTACTCTAGGCCTCATACATTAAAGGATCCCCCATGACATCCTTGTCTCTAAGTTGGAGGGACATGGATTTGATGGAAGGACCACTTGCTGGATAAGGAATTGGCTAGACGGCCGCACTCAGAGAGTTGTGGTCAATGGCTCAATGTCCAAGTGGAGACCGGTGACAAGTGGTGTTCCGCGGGGGTCGGTACTGGGACCAGTGTTGTTTAACATCTTTGTGGGAGACATGGACAGTGGGATTGAGTGCACCCTCAGCAAGTTTGCTGATGACACCAAGCTGTGTGGTGTGGTGGACACGCTCGAGGGAAGGGATGCCATCCAGAGGGACCTGGACAGGCTTGAGAGGTGGGGCAGTGCAAACCTCCTGAAATTTAACAAGGCCAAGTGCAAGGTCCTGCACGTAGGTTGAGGAAATCCCAAGCGAAGAGGAAGAAATGCTGCATGCTTGGGGTTCACTGAAGTCAAGACCTGGACATTGCTGGTCAAAGAGCTCAGAAGTACTCTTGGCTTTGACAATTGAGGCATTCTCAGAATCAGCTAAATGAAGATGCAGTTGGGTAGGTTTGCAGGTAGAGTGTAACTAACAAATATAAGGACAAGCAGAATTGCAAGCCGATAGTGGAGCACTTGAATTGTAAATCAGCCTTGGTCGGTACAGAACGCAGGCAGAGCTACAAATTTCTTCCCACTTTGTGCTGGGCATTAAGATGTAGATACTCAAGTCATTTCAGAACCTTAAAGTGGTCATCATCAACTGTTAAACAGGCATATAAATACTAAGATACTGTGGATAGTGTTGCAAAACTGTTAACACTGATTCAATAATTGCCAATTATTTTTACAAATACCTTTATGGTTTGGCTAGAACACAATAGGTCAGTACAGTAATCAAATGTATGTCTTCTTTTACAGTAACTTTCTTTCATTATCTCAAATCCTGCAATTATTTGACTTGTATATTTTTTTAGCTATTATCACCACCTTCATAGTATTCTTGCCAGTATCTCTAGATGTGTTTTCTCTCAGATGCCCTCTTTTACTTTTCCAGTAGTACACTGATTTTAGTATTTTTAGTATGATTCCTCTTGATGTTAAGACATATTGTATGTCTTCTACTGTGTAGCTTCTAGTATGTGTGGTTGTAGATATTATTGCACCAGACGCTTCCATCTTGGATGTGCACCTCAAGCTTTGCACTGATACTAACTTGCAGTGCTTGCCCTGGGACCTTGCATCATCAGAGAACATCATAAATAGTATTTCTGAGGAAAAAAAATATTAGCTTGGTCATCAGAGTCATGTGGACAGATAATTTCCTTTCTTCTTATAACTAGCTGCAAAAAAAGGGCAGGAGAAAATGACAGGACTTAGAAGTCTTTCTTTATTCATATCCTGTTTACATGTTGCACTGCATGCACCCTCATTTCTCTACTGTTTGGTATTAATTAAACACTGGGAGTAATGTGTTGATACTTTAAAATTCTTTCATTTTGTTGTCTTTTTAGTCTTTCAAAAGCTTTGCAATTTTTAATTACATTGCAGTATCTTCTTGAAGAGTGGTAGAGATGTAAGCTGTGGCTTGTTCATGATACTTTTTATTTAATTACAAGTGTTAAATTTTTTAGTGATTCAGACTGGTCATAGAGTACAGTAGAGAGATCTGTGCCTGGATGTTACCTTGCTGTAGCTTACCTAGGTCAGACTTCTTAAACAGTCAGTTTAAAGAAGGGCACACACTGGAGCTATTTGATTCTGTGAACAACTTCTGTTGAAGGGTTGGTACTGAAGTATTGTACTTTCACAAGTCTGCTTTACTTTAGTGTCTCTCTCCCTCATGTCAAACCCTTGTTTGGTCTCTTTATCCACACAATTGGGTCAGCTGAGTGATAGGTATGAGCTTATTTGGAGACGTAGTGGTTTGTGCTTCTAGAAGACAGAGTTGATGAAGGTGAAAGCAGAGCTGCATAGCACTGATTCGGTAGTTCATCTGGATAATGAGTTCAGCACAGTCAAGCAGAAAATGCTTTCATTAGTTTTTGTAACAAAGCCAGTTTCTTCATTGTTGAATCTTTGCTAGAACTTCTTGTACCTCCCATCTCACCCAACTCCTGCAAAAAAACTTCCCAGTGGAGCGTTTAACCTCACCGTATTTCTATGCTATTGTATTTACAGAGAGGTTGCAAGTAATTTGCTAGAGAGAAGAGGAAGAAAATCTATTTAGGCTCCTCATAATTGAAAAGTTTCATGTAATGCATTGTGTCGGAAAGATGCACACAGTATTACGAAAAAAAAACAAAGAAAAAAAATGTTAGAGCTTGAACCTTCTGATGCTTCTCATGTCTACAGACTTGAGTGGTTAGGCTTGCGATTTCTAGGTCCACTTCTCAGAACATTCTGAAACTTCTAAGTACTGAGATAATAACACTCAAATCAATACCATAAACTTAACTTAAAAACCCATATGATTCAAGGATGGATCATATGCTATTTCAGAGTTAATTGTTCAAAAAGGGTGTCATAAGCAATCAGTTTAATAATGTTTACATTGTTTTGCCATGAATATTAATCAAGCAATAAAGGAACTTTATTTAGACCTAGAAATTAGTGTGTTTCAGTGAGAGAATGCCATTTATAGTATGTTAACTTTTGGATAACACATGTTATCTGTTATCTTTTTTGGATTCGCCTTAGAAGCAAAGGTGAAAAAGAGCCTACAGCATGGATTTCTCATTTAGTTTTGGCTCAGGGAACTGAAATAAAAACTAAAATGTTCTTATAATTTAATCAGCTTTAAATTAATATTATTGGCTAGTGTTACGCTCCTTCTGCATTCGGTGAATGTGAAGGGTTTGTGGTTTTTTCAGTGACCGTGACAAGAAGAAGGTAGAGACAGTTAATGCTGAATTAAAAGAGGAGGAAGTTCGTTTATCTTTACTGAATCATCTGCTGAGGGGTTTTTTTGGATATTCAGGAAAATGCAAAGCATTGAACAGAAAAGCTACTGAGCCAAAAATTGTTAGTCTCCAGCGTCCGTACTGGTGGCTTTAGTTCAGGGCAGCAAGCTACAGTGAAACACATGCATGTTGTTGCTGGGTGAGCGGCACCCGTGATGGAGGAGAAATGTGTGGATGAGCGAAAGAATAAGCCACTGCGAAGAGGAATGAAAGGCAATGCCACTGGATGATGATAGAGTAGCCATAAGACGTACATGTGAAATAGAAAATGAAGGACAGGAAGTGGTCATGCTGAGGAAACCTTTAGCTTAAAAGTGGAAGTGGAAAATTTTGAAGTGATGAGAAACAGAGAAAGGAGAAGAAAAAAGAACTGCAAGTACACTAGAGTTTGCAAGAGGACAGAGACCTTTTAAGGACAGACAGAATGAAGGCAGTTGTTCCATAGAAATAGGAAAGATTGATAAATATATTTCTCTTTACTCTCCTTTCTAGTAACCTGTTATTAGGGGGTTGGTTAGTTTAGGTTTGGAAACAGGATAGGGAGTTGGATTTAGAGAAGGAAGGCATCCTCTTTCTCCTTCCAATCTGTGGAAACCATACTTCATGTAGCTCTCTGTTTCTAGTGAAATTTCACTAGAATGTCACTATTTCACTAATTTCTCTATCATCTCAAGGCATGCCTTCCAGGTTTTGGCTTTGAAAATATGGTTGCCTTAGAAGAGGAAGATTGGAATTCCTTCTTTCACACCTTCATAATTTATTTTCCTTGCCAGTATGCACCATGTAGAGAGTCCATGTTAGAAGGAGAGAAAAAACCCCTAAAATGTCATCGTTGACACTTCATTGTCTCTTTCTTGCATCCATAAACATATTCAGTTTAAATCTTTCACTCTTCTCAAGGACAGGTTTTCTCCGTACACCTGTGACACAGTAAATCACATCATTACCTTGGACTTTTAATCTTGGAACTTCAGGAGCATGGTCTGAGAATGAGAAATGAGGAAGTTGCTGATTGTAGATGTTAATATCTAAAATTTCTAGCAATTACATGCATGATAGTTTGTAATAAAACAGACACGTTTGCTTTTGATTTGAAGTATGACTTCTTACTTTTAATTGGCTGTGTTCTGTCCTTGAAATAATAGTTCCCACATAAAGCATAGAAAACTTAATCTGATATTTTGTAGCTTCTTTTTACTTCTCCTAAAGCAGATTTGTGTGCTTTTCTTTACCAGATTTGACAAGGGTTGGTCCTATACACAGACAAATCCTAGAAGTTCCCTGGAGACCTCCTTTTTCTCTCAACAGTCTTCTTCCCTTCCACCTCCAAATCCCATAGCAGTTCAGTTCTTATAAAAGTTTCTGTGTATGTCATAGCCAGCCTGAATCTTTGCCAGTCTGTCATGGTAAGCAAAGAGCAGTTTACTTTGAAGCAGTTCAGACCATAATTAAAATTGTGGACACTAGAGAGAGAAAAATTACCTTACTATAAATGAAAACTGGATGAGTGGGGGTTTTTTCACAAGGTCTTTCTTACCAAAGGATATGAAGAGTCTGATTCCCTGCCATTGTAGATGCTGAAGTTCACCTTGATTTGTGGAATCCTTCTCTGATCACTGGAGTTACAATAATATTAAGGCTGATGTAAAGTTGTGGTGCCTTGGACTATTCAAAGTCCTCTAAGGTTTTACCCACCCCACAAAAGTAAACAAGCATAGTTCTCGTGAGTCTAGAAGGAGTAGCAATGACATGATGGAAATGACAATCACCAACCAAGTCCTTCAGGCTGTCAGTTATATCATCTTAATTCCTATGGCTAAATTAAAGCTACAGTGGTCCCACGTCTTCATTTTGATGAGTAGACATACTCAAATAACTTTGATTAGATCCAAGTAATAACTACAGCTCCCTGATGTTATGAAACAACATAAAAAGGAAATCCCATGTGTTCCTGGCATGTGGTGGTTGTGCTGTACTGTGAGACTGTAATTTGGGAAAGATAATACACTCCTAAAAGAAAATGAACAGTGTTTTTTCCAAAACATTCAAAAGCTGAGGTGATGTTGCTGAAACACCATCATTTCATGCCTAAGTTTCTGACACAGATCGTGTTGAAACAGTTTTATTAAAGTCATTACAGGGTCAATGGAAAATCTCAATGCATATCTGAAGTGTTTTGAGTGATTTATGTGAGTCCATGGGTATTCATTATGATGATATTCTTTCATGTTTCCATTGACAGGCAGAACAATGTCACAGGTAATGTCCAAAATAAATTATATCATTGTAAAGCTGGACCTTAAATGCAACAAAATTAAATTTAAGATGACTGTTAAAGTTTGAAGATTAAGGAAGGTTAAAGGACATATTTCATATAGCACTTGCTCTGGTTGAGTGTTGACGTGCAGTGGGGTTTGTGACACTAACAGGCATATTATCTGTAATCTGTGCTGTAAGTGCAAGGGAAAGAAAGTAGTGAGATAACCTATTCTAAATTCTCTCACCTTGTCTGGTTTATAGGTACCCTGTATCAATACACTGTTGTCAATGCCGTGCATCTCAGAGTACTGTGGTTTTCTGTAATTAGGTGTTTGCTGTTGTCTGTAGCTGTCAAAAGATTCTCTTCAGTGAGGGTTCATGTGTCAGTACTCATCATTATCCCCAGCAATTCGACAGCTGGCTTCAGTGAAAACAGGGAGTGCTCATGGATTTCCTGATACAGTCTGCTTTTATATTGTCATTTGTGTAGGATGATGGTAACTAAAGACTGAGTTAAGAGTGCCATTGTGCTTAGGAACTCTGTAGCTAGTAGTAAGAGACTGTCAACAGTTTGGCACAGGTACTATCACAATTGACTGAAGAGGATCAAAGCCAGAGAGGACAAGCAACAAGGAGGTAAAATTATTTGCCTGATGTTATTTAGCATTGGAAAGCAAATCTACCAATGAAATTATGTCTTTGTTTAAGCCAGCAGCAAATTTTCCCCTAGATTCAGTGAGGCTAAATTTAATCCCACATATTACTACTTCCCTTCTTCATTCCCCGTTCCACACCAGGCCTAGCGTACACCTTAATTTTAAAATATCACAGGTCATATTCAATACAGTGTGTTCATTTTGCTGAACATACAAAAACAAATTGGAAACTTGGTTCTCTAATCAGTTGAAACAGAGGTCAGCCAATTTCCTCATCACTGAAGCACTGAGAAATGTGAGCACTATTCACAAAGGTCTGAATCATGCTGGCTATTAAATGTTCTGGATCAAAGTGCCACTTTCAGAGAAATAGTGGAAGCTAACATCAGTGGAATAGTCAGCATTTCTAGTACCAGCATCGGGAACATTGGCCTGTTTGTCCTCCACTGATGATGTGCCAGAGCCCTTTCCACCTAGCAAATATTCCAGGGCAGATTAAATTCTGCAAAACTTCCTCTTCCACTTTCCTTAATCTTCTCTGTTTCTTTGTATGGTGGCTTCATGTTAGGCATTTGTTCTCTAAAGGCTGAGTTTTCCTGAAAATGCTTGTGTAGTCATTACAGGGCCCTTAACTTCAGGATTCAGTCATATCTGTAGGTTTCTCCAAAACATGGAAGATACTATCTCACATCTGCGTCACTTTTTTTTTTTTTTTAAATATGCACTGTTCCTGGGGAAGGAGAGCTGGGGAGAAGAAAATACGGTTATAAAAGCTGGATAGGAGGGCCTGTTCTTTCATAATCATCTGAAGCCATCATAATGATATTTTAGTTCTTTGTGTTAAATCGCTCAAGTTAAATGAAGACAGCAAAAAGATCAAGTGAAAGAGACAGATATAACTCTAATTGTCCAGTGCAGAAGCCTAGCATTGTGCTGGAATTAAGCATATGCTTAATATCCTCAAGGACACTGTCTGCAAAAAAAGACATTTTGAGACTCAATACACACAGTTTGCATGGTATTATCCTAGATTTGACTGTTAAAAAAAGAGTGAAAACTTCAGTGCTTTAATTCAGTGACAAATAATGGGTTAATGAAGGAGAGACTTTATTTTCCAAATTTAAAGCTGTAACCTGCATGATAGCCTTGTTGTACATGTCATATTTACTATCACGGAATGTAACTCTGCTCAGCCCAGTGATTTTGGTCAGTGAAACAGTACAGTTTAACAATCCCATAGCGAACTGATGAAAACAGGTATAAAAATAATGAGCCCTGGAGTTATATACAGAGAAACACATTGCTCTTTGCTTTAGCAATTTTACATTTGTTTAGCTTTTTCTTTGAAGGCCAAGAGCCATGCAGAAGGAGATGGAAACAAGATGGGTGGAATAGATAGGGCAAAATTTGTATGGTAAAAGCATATCTACACTTTCCCAGTAGATAAGACTCTTTGCTGAATATCAAAAGAGTTACTTGGTACTTAATTGTATGTAAGAGATATGTGATTTTTTTTTTAATTAAACACCAAATAGTCAGAAAAATGTATGCAATTTTATATTTCCATTAAATTCACCCTCTAAATGAGTGATGTTGACTGAATCCTTTTGTTGACTTTTTTCAGTGAACTGGTACAGTTATGCTCTACTTTAAGTAGCTATATTACATCTATGGTCATATGGTCTTACATGCTTAGTCCTTTTTTCTGGTGCTGAGAATTAAGTGCTTAACCCAGGGCAGTGGAGAAAATCTAGTTCAAGAAGCAAACTTTTTTTTTTTTTTTTTGCTTATGCCAAGAGAAAAGAAGCAATCTCCATAAATTTCAGATTTACATGCCAGGGAGAATATTAAATTTGCATCAGTGATATGTATTCATACGTATCACCATATGGATATACTTTATCCATTCTGAAACAATGCAGATGTTTCTGAGGCAGATCATGACTGTATTAATGAATTGAAAAGTTCAAAATCTGATGACTGCTGAAAATTTGTTTGCTTTCTTAAAACACTAAACAGTTAGAGTGAAGATCACAGAGCAACACAGATTCATTTGATTCGCTATCGGATTTAAAGATTTTCAGAGAACCTTGTCTTCCAGTTTTGGTTTTAATTTTTATGTAGATCATAGACTTGTATAATAAAAACACAAATCCATTTCCCAGTGGTTATAGAAGTAGTATTTTTGAAAATGAATAGGTACATTGTTTGAACCTGTAGCTTAATGTTCAATTTACCAGTCTCAGGACACTCTAAATCTTCTTTTGGTTAAAAAATAAGAATACTGAATCAAATCCACTGATTTGGAAATTAACTGGAGAAAAGAAAAAGAAAAAAAAATAAAACCTTGACAAACCCAAAACAAACAAGAAAACCAAAACAAAAACAAAACCCCCAGAAAACAGGTTATTTTAAGAAGTGATGGAAAAGAACATCAGGATAACACGAGCAATTGACAGTTAGTGGCCTGCAGTGTGATTAAGAAAAATAGTTGTATCAGAAAGTTGTTCTGAAGGGTTGTGAACACCTTGATTTGCCCTCTAGCTCATTTAATTTTTACTCTTAGAGCCAGCCAGCCAGTGAGCCTGCCATTCCTTTCCCTCCCTAACTAGCATTGTCTTCTATGGCTAATGTTTTTGATGCCTTTGAATTAGTTTCTACTTAATCCTCTAGTTATGGTGAGTTTATTATTCATTAATTCAGAGTCGGTACAGTCAAAGAGGTCATAGGTGAGCCAAGTCCTGAAAGGTGCTCAGCCTGTAATCGGTGAGCAGAAGCTTGACCAGTGTTCATATAAATTGCATCCTACCTTTCTGGGGTCAAGTTAGTCCCTGCTTTTCCATTTCAGATCTTGTGTTTTATCACAATTGTTAACTGCATTACTTAAGGCCCAAACCTGTGGAGAGTTCTGTCAGTGCTTAACTTTAGCCATATGATTATTTCCATGAATTCAAGAAATCTGGTCTGAACATAATGTTTGCAAGCCTCAAATGTTAGAGAACACACCTTTGTGATTCTTAATTAAGTTAAATTAAATTAAACGTCTCTCTCTGAGCTCACATCTGTATCATAGCCTTGCAATTTAGTCCTGTAATACCTAAATTCTAACCAAATTCTTCAAACAGATTTGGATATTTGGCTTGGTTTATTACTAATTTCTTGTCTGCACTTCTGCTAGCAGACATTTTCACAAGTGAAATAAAGAAAATCTACCTGTCTTATTGGGCTTTCTGCCCTGGCTTCATTCACTGCGTACAGGTGGGAATGGCACAAAGAAGATGTTAGAGCAAAAGAAGCTCTAGCAAAACATTGCAGAAAAGGCATTTTGCATAGCTTACATATTCATTACAACATTGCACCATTCTGTTATTTGGAATTCAGAACTGTAGAGACACTACAATGTGTTGTGTGTGAAAAAATCCAAGTTTATTAATACATAACCTAAAGACCTAATAAATTTTGCTTTCTTTTTCCCCCTATACCTCTGTGGCGCTAGGCTGAGTCTAGTGTATACTAAATAATCCATATTCATGTTTACTCTGACCAGAGTGTTATGTTAATTTTTAAAGAAGGGGTAATTTACTAAAATTCAATAATTTCTTGTACATTCTGATTTGTTTTAATTGGATGCTGTCCACCCTGATGCTTGGTAGTATTGGTTTTTAACTGATATTAGATGCATTTCTATATCTGAGAGGTTGCAGCACTTACAAGACTGCTGGCAGAGACTGATTTCATGCACATAGCTCTTTTACTACTTACAAAAGTTTAACATCCATATGATGTACAGGCCTACAGTTACCAAGACTCAGACACATAAACTGCCTTGGTTCTGCTAACTTTGGACTTCCTAGAAATCAGAATGTGGCAATAGCTTCAGGAGCTACACTGAGCAAGCAAGTACAAAGTCCTCTGTGTCCTCGAGTTCTGGTGCCACAAAGCACCAAGCCTAGGCACTAGAGATGAGGGGATCATTTAGGATTGAAACATGTCTTGATACAACTTCATCATGTCTGGGATTCAGGGTGCAGAAGGAATATGTGTCCACACTAAGGACCTTGAAATCACTCTTGACATCTCAAAGTTCAGATGACAAAGCCTACAGCTTTCTCCCATGTTCTTTGATGTTACAGCTTATTGTTACTAAAGGTAATGTGGCTGTCTTACCTGCATGTTTTCTACATCTCAGGATTCAGTCTGGCTTCTACTGCTCCCATCCTGTCTTCACAGCACTTCATTCTTCTTACATGATTTTTTTCCTGGACTTTCAGTTTTCTGAAATACGTTCATATATTTTGTACACAATTTTATATATATATATCTAAAGATAGATATACATACATTGTAAATGTCAATAGATGAAATCCATTCCATCTGAGTGTACTTTTTGTCACACAGAATTCTCAAATTTCAAAATCTTAATTTTTCTTTCTTTATCTTAAGGGTGAATTTTGCCACAACTAGTAACCTGTGCTCCATATCTTTCTTCTGAAATCTGTAATAATACTTGTACTGAAAAGGACCTAAGGGAGGCAGAAGGTAGCCCAGGGTCTGTTTATGCAGTTTCGTACTGTATCGTTAGTCTTCAGCTTTTATGTCTACACACACAATTAGTTTTGGTCAGCTGATGGTTAAATTGTACTAAGACAATTCAATTTTTTTTGCCCTCTTGGTTTATAAATATATTTTTTCTTGTTTTAGCCTTTTCTCTGAAGGAAAATATGTACTGAGATGAACCAGACTTTGCCACAATGTATGTAAACAGTAAGAGCAGATTGCTCCTTCATTCAGGTTTGGGTCAGATAAAGGCCATATGCTTTAGTTATTCTCCATGCAGAGCAACTGAACTAACTTTTCTTTCTTCTCACGGATATGAATCCTGGGCAAGATTGTTGCATGTCACTGGCCAAAAAGATAGGCATAACTATGTGATTTTTTAATAAAAGTGTATTTATTTTCTTCTGTGTCTCCACACAAGGAAGGATTTGACTCTCCCCGAGTTCTGTCCTGAGCAGGGACTATTGTGTTAGTGATGCATTTGATCATTGTTCTTGTCGATTTAAGCAGAAACCTAGAGGGCTTGTTTTCCTTTCAAGCTCTTTTATATTGAGTTTGTTAAATCTTTTGCTTATATATTTTTCAGTTAGTAGACAGTAATATGTTCCTGTCATTACTGAATAAAGAGAAATGCAAACTAAACCATGCATCACTGTTGAAGTGGGACTACGGTGCATGTTTCACTTGCTGTCTCAAACAACGTAGTGTTGTCATAGGTAGAGAGACTATGAATATCCGTATGTTATTTCAGCATGGCTTCTAGTGCCCATTTTCCAGTGACTGTTTTTAGTATTAGTATTATTTCCTTATTAAATAATGAGCAGAAGTCCTTTCTCCAGAAAACATGTGAGATAAGACAGGGCAGATGTGGTGCAACTGTGTCATTTTAAAATAAACAGCAGGCAATTTTTCCTGATATACAACAGCTGACTGTTACCAGTTCTGTTTGCTATCATTACTATTAGAAGAATGATCTCTTAGGACTTTTCTTTCCCCCAGCAAACCTTAAGTAAAAGCTCCAAGGACATTTTCAAATAGACTGTGATAGTTCAGACGTTCTTATCAACAGGATATTATGAAACTGTGCTGGCTTTCTCTTAATTTTCCTACAAGCCTATGAGACTTCTCATAACATCACCAAAGGGAGGGCAAATTCTGTGCATGTAAGTGCAAAACACTACCAAACTGCCTGACATCACCGTATAGGCAACTGCAGATGACTTTACACCTTTTCTGAGTACTCAGTCTTGTATACCTATTGTCTGTAAGTTACCTGTTGAAATTCCATTTGTAGAGAATAATTTGTCCATACTACAATGCAAGCTGCAGCTGATTCATTAGAGGATAATATGCCTCCTAAAATACAATGAGCAGCTTGTGATCTTAGTGATGAGGCTAGTAATATTTAGAAAAAATACTCACCATAGCCAGTAGAGGGTACATACCTTAGTATCCGGGTAAGGACAAAATCAAATCAGTCTCTCCTCACTCAAACCAACATAACCTGGAATTCTGGCCCTCTTGTTTTTCTGTTGGATTTTGTTTGGGTTTTGGTTTGTTTTGTTTTTTTTTCACTGTAAATCAGAGCCTCATTTTGCTAATTGCTTGTAATTCCTTATTTACTTGTTGTAGATTAGGGACAGACAAACCCCTCCCTGTCATTGTTTATAACAAATTACAGAAAGAAAAAGAGGTACGTGTGTTTTATCTACTGTTCCAAGCAAAACAACAACAGAATTAAGGATACAGCAGAGACTACAGCTAAGACTATAGGCTCTTTTGGCTTTGGAAAATAATATCAGATAGTTTAAACTGTATCTACTGTAGAATGGTATTAAAACCAAATATATCCACCAGCTCAGGAATCAGAATTTAAGCAATAGAATAGGCAAGTAAACTCTTGTTACATGCTAGAGCCCCTTCTTTTATTATGTTATGAGCCACTCTCATAATTTTATGTCCATCTGTACTGCGTGAATTGTGCATAAAATCACTGTTTTTTCTGATTAGCTTGCACAGCTCCTTATTCATCAACATCTATTGCACCACATCCATTGTTTTTATGACACAGTTCTCTGAGTGAATTTTTCATTTCTGTTTACCTGAAATTCACCTTTTTGTATACCTACTTTTGTGACAATCATTCGACAATGGAAGTACTGTGCTTGAGGACTGCACTACAGAGCAGAGAGACAGTGAGGTGAAGGGAAACGTGTTATAGCTCTAAATTACCCCAGCAAGATAATGTTTCAGCACATTAACAGTGATATTTTTAGACTGCAGTTTATGGTACACAGTTGTCAGTCTAACAGTTTCAAGTATACCACACAGACACATACTGTCATATGCAATTATACTGTGATGTGCTGTGAAGGGAAAAGAGGAAAGGTCCAGAGGTTTAAAGTACACAATAGACTAATATGTTTTCTTTATTGAAAAGCAATCACTGAAAGCAGGGTCATTTTATATTTGAACTATGATACTGATAATTTGTAATATGTTATAAATTTATGTGTTAATTCACAAAATATCAAAACTGTTGGCTGCAGTCCAGAGGAGCTTATAGCATCTGTTACAGGTGTCCTAGGCTACTCTGAGCTCCATTAACACTAATGGAGCTTTGCCTGGATGTTGTGCATAATAGTTCCAGAGTTCCAATGACTTTTATTAGCTGCATCATCATAACATATAGCAACAACAGAGACTAAGACTTTGTTGGTAATATTGTGATTTGACTTTTTCCTTGTAACTCGGTAATGAAAAAAGGTATCATGTATCCACTTCTTTTATTATTTGGTTTCCTTGATTTCCTTGACTTAGTGGTTGCATTGAGACTTTTTTGAGTTTATTTTTCTGTGACTTAAAATGGTTATGGTCAGCTCAAAAACGTATGTAGAACAGCTCAGCTTCTATCTGAGTGCCTGTGCTTTGACTTTCTGGTAAACAAAAATGAGAAACAAAAATGTTTATGACTTTGTTCACCTAAGTAAGGGGATTTTGTCTAAAGAAAAGTTTGTTTATTAAAAGTTTCATCTGTGACCTTTGAAAACATGATGTACATTATTCAGAAAGCAAAGAACAGTGACAAGCCAAGTGTTCTCTCCACTAGAAACACTCTACTGAAATGATTTCATAATAACAAAATCTGAAGAGATACCAAGGACAATAGAAGTATAATGTTCCGTAGAGAGGAAGAAAAAAAAAAAAAAAAAAAGCATTGTTTAACAAAAATGTTGGCACTGCATTGAAGGAATTCAAGACATTTACAGTAATATAATGGTGAATTAGATTTGCCTATTGTGCTTTTCTAATGATACCTAGCTTTATTTCAGTTTACCACCTCTTTCATCTGCTTGTCATTAGATGCTGTATTTTTTTCGCCTCTGTTAATGGTTTTCTAGATAATCACCATCTTAAAGCATAAAGTAAGAGATATTCTCTATTTTTATTTCTTAAGTTTTTTTCTTCCTCCAAAAAAAGTGAAAATTACAGATATACAAACTGAAAATGTTATAACTGTTACCTTGATTATAAAGACACATCTAGTTGTCTTAATAATATGAATTTGGCACTATACATTTCACATTTTAGATCTAACATAATCTACTATTCTAAAGGAGTCATGGACCCCTGTGGTATTACATGTTTTAACAGCAACAGAAGATGTGACGATACAGAGCTCATGTTAGAATTGCTAAGAATTAAAAAGAAATAAAGTAAAACCATTTGAGCACTTCATTTAAAAGTATAGTCTGAAATGCAACAAAAGAGGATTATTCTCCTGGTGAAATAAATATTAACTTTGATTAACTTTGTGATGCTGTATGACTTAATCCTTGACATTGACCTAGTTTTCTCTTTAATTATTTGAAAAAGTTATTGTGTAGAGACTTAGGTCCTTGTTGTTTGGAGAAAAAAAAAATCATACTGTTGTGGGTTATAATTAAAATAACTTGCACTTACTGAAAGTTTTAGTTTCAACCATGTTAACTCCTTACAAGCTTGCAAGGAAGCTTGCAAGAAGCAGCTAATTTTAAGCCGATATCAAGTCTAAATTAAAGTCATCTTCAGTATAAACATAATGATAGAGTTAGATGAGATGTTGGCAGAGTACTGGTGTAGGACAGCAGAGATCTCTGTTCATTTCCCATCTTGGACAGCAGATACTGTGACTGACCTTGGATAAAACAGTCTGTCTCAGACTTCAATTTCCTGTCTGTGAAAGGGGACTAATATCTTCTTACCACAGAGGCATCTTTTGAAAATAATGTCATAACAGTGAGACAGTTACTCAGTGAAGTTTATATAGGTACTAGATAGTTTCACCAGCTGTAATGCCAGGCAGTGACGCAGGTTATGAACTGCATGCATTGGAAGGAGGTGTTCCACCTACTAGAACAGGTTGCTCCTGTACAGCACCTCAGAGCATGGCTAAAAGTTTTGGCACTGTTCCACATGACATACTGGTGGCCAAATTGGAAAACTATGGATTTGATGGATGGACCGCTGCTTTGGTTTTGTGTGAGGGTTTTGTCTGGTAGCAGAGGAGCGTAATGGTTCCTTAAGCAACTGCTAAGAGTTCCCCTGGCTTCCAGTCTGCTGCGGGCGGCAAGGGAGGGATTACAGTGGTGTCTCCTTTTTAAATTACTCTTAACGAGTCACCTCCCCCCCTCCAAACGTTTGGTAACTGAGGGGGGGGAAGTGGGGGAAGGGCACCATCACTTAGCCTTTTTGTAAGAAACTGCTTGAAGTAAGTGTCCCATCTTCAGACTGGACCCACCCCAGGCCAGGGCTGAGCCAATCGGCGCCTCTGCAAATAACATAGTTAAGAGGGGGCACAGAACAATGGGTTGGCGCGGCCCCGGGCAGGGCACGGCTTGGGTGGGCAGGTCCAGCCGTCCAGCCGCCTGCTCAGCTTCTGCACTTCGCCAACCCGCCCGGCTGTAGCCCAAGCCTCCGTCATGGCTCGCCCAGGAGCCCTTTTTCCTGGGAGCCGATGAAGACCCGAAGGCAAAGAGAGAAGGAAGATGCTGAAGGAGACGACCATACAGACACTGAGTCGGAACCATGAAAGAGAACGCTCTCAGCATTTCCCCTGCCACGTGGTGAAGAGCAGTGGAGGACCCCATGCACGAACTACTGTAGCTCCGTTTGGAATTGAGAAGCAGCCGTGGAGGACCCCACGCTGGAAATAGAAGCCCCACGACGGAGTTGGGCAGTCGTCGGGGGACTGTAGCCCTGTTTGGAAAAGGACTCACACTGGAGAAGTCCTAGAGAAGGACTCTCAACGTGAGAAGGAGACTCCACATGGCAGCCGGGAAAGACTGTGAGGAGGAAAGAGCGGTGGACTTACTGCATCCCCCACTCCCC
>NW_010130502.1:0-5079 GCF_000699245.1 Pterocles gutturalis | reverse complement strand
CCACCCACTGGATAAGGAATTGGCTAGATGGTCACACTCAGAAAGTTGTGGTCAATGGCTCAATGTCCAAATGGAAACCGGTGACAAGTGGCATTCCTCGAGGATCAGTACTGGGACTGGTGCTATTTAACATCTTTGTTAGCGTCATGGACAGTGGGGTCACGTGCACCCTCAGCAGGCTTGCCAATGACACCAAGATGAGCGGTGCAGTCGACACGCTGGAGGGAAGGGATGCCATCCAGAGGGACCTGGACAGGCTTTGCAGCAAATCCAAATGCAAGGTCCTACACATGGATTGAGGCAATCCCAAGCACAAATACAGGCTGGGAGGAGACTGGCTTGAGAGCAGCCCAGAAGAGAAGGATTTGAGAGTGTTGGTAGATGAAAAACTGAACATGAGCCAGCAAAGTGCTCTTGAAGCCCAGAAAGCCAACTGGATCCTGGGCTGCACTCAGAAAAGAGTGGACAGCAGGTTGAGGGAGGTGATTCTGCCCCTCTACTCTGCTCTCCTGTGACCCCACCTGGAATACTGCATCCAGTTCTAGGTCCCTCAGCAGTGCAAGAAGGCTGTCGTACAGTGCAAGCAGGATTGCCACAGCGTGGTGTGCAGCAAGCTAGAGAAGCAGCTTCTCAGGAGGCCAGCAACCCAGACTGCATCAAATAAAACTTTGTCTTCCTGCATCGCCCTGCTTCTTTTTATGATATTTCCACTTTCTTTTCTATGATGGGGTCACAGCATTGGTGGATAAGGAAGAGCAACTGACATTGTCTACCCAGACTTGTGCAAAGCATTTAATGCTATCCTGCATGACATCCTTCTCTCTAAATTGGAGAGACATGGATTTGACAGCTGGACCACTCGATGTATAAGGAATTGGATGGATGGTCGCTCTCAAGGAGCAGTTGTATTCAAGGCCAGGTAGGATGTGGATTTGAGCAACCTGATCTAGTGGAGGGTGTCCCTGCCCATGGCAGGGGGGTTGGAACTGGATGACCTTTACGGTTCCTTCCAACCCAAACCATTTTATGATTCTGTTATTATATTTAAAAAACATAAAAGGGCAACTATTAACCGCTTCTTGAGATAACGGTTCATGTGTAGACTTAAAAATATAAAAGTATGTCTTTGCTGAGTACAGTCCACACAGGAACTACAAAGTGTTACACTTTGGGCTTCGTTACAGATTGCTTCCAAACAGTGCTGAAGAATCATCTCTTACTATTAAGACTAAGTTACATGCTGGTCTGTAAGTATGGGTCAGAAATGAACCCCAGTAGAAGGAAGGAAGGGTGAAAGGAAGGAAAAGCATATTTTTCAATATATTTTAATCTTTGTTGATGTTAGATATGAAGAGTTACAGTCTTCTCTGTCAAATGTTTCAGACTAAGAGATAGAAAGATTGTTTGCAGCTGCCTGCAAGGCTGAAATTCACAGGTTTCATAGTAGGTTTCTAACTGGAACTATGATTCCAAACTAGGCACCAGTAATCTCTGAAGGAAAATAACACATTAATTGTAGAAGATTCTGTTGCTGATCTTGACAAGCCTTTGGATTCCATTAACCTTTCTTTCTAAGCATTACAAGCAAATCTAAGGGGCATTCATTTCTTGTGATAGACAGAAGTAAGAGATAGTGTGTCCAGATGCTTAAGATGGCTTTTAGTGTACCTGGTAATGGATAGCCTCATCAGATGCCTTTCTTCATTGCTTTATTTTAATTGTAAATTTTTCTCCTCTCTGTAAACCACAGTTTTCTTTCATCAGTAGTTAGGCAAAAGATGTCATGGGTCAGTGTGATATCTATGGTTTATATTGCTCATGAGTTGCCAGTAGGACATAGGAGGAGGTTGGACTGAAATATTTTAAGTGGTTATGTTAAGAATTTCTACTGTTTAATATTTGCGTACTGTAACTGAATGGAATTTATGGGTATTTTCCCCTTAGACTGTGTGCTTATAATGAGAAAAACATTCAGTAGACTTTCTAGAGGAATCATAGTTCAAGGTGAAAGGCTGCTATAAGGAAAGACTACATTAAAAGTAAGTGCACTTAACAGCTCAATTCTATGTGCACTTAATCACAGCTGCAGAGCTGAGTACTAACCTTAATCCAGTACTGCCTTTAGCTCCAAATAGTGCTTTCAGAATTGCATACCTGTCAGAGAATAGATCTACTACTACTGTAATAGCCCTAGGCATTCCCCAAATTTATGCTTTCAGTCTCATAATTCACACCTTTTGACTCGCATCAAAATATGTTAAAAGACAGCACTATTTGCACAGCAAACTGTTATGTGTCAGTGTCAAAAATATTGTTGTTTCATTAAAAAAGGATTAGCAGGAAGTATCAGTCTTTGAGCAAAATCCAAAACAATGAAAACAATGACGTGAATAAGATTTTACGATAAATCCAGTGGAGTCTGCCTGAATCCACCTTGGTTTCAGAATTTACTTTGAAAATTCCCCAGAGCTGGACAAAATTTGAATCTGGGGTTCCAGCTGCTTCCAGTAATAGAGTTAAGCTTCTCAATGTGAAACTGCATAGCACAAATTAACACAGGCAGAGCTAATCTGGGCACTGACTTGATTATCTCTGAGAGCACTGCACCGAGCAGTATCATTGTATTGGTATGTCTCAGCCAAGCAGCAGATTGGAAAGCCACACTATCAAAACTATTACTGATTTCACTGCATAAGGTAGTTCACTTAGAGCTATTTGGGGCACATCTGTGCATAGCACTTCATTCTCCTGTGCTCTCTTTCAATAAATGGCATTATCAAATTAAAAAAAAAAAAATTGTTCTAATAAAGCCAGTGATATTTATGAGGGGAAAAAAGTCATCAACTTCATTTTTAATTGATTGGTTTGTTCAGAATTTCTTCCAGTGACTTAAGGTGGAAAATGGCCACTTTAGTTGTAGTGTGTCCTGGGATTTTCTAGTGACATTCTCCTGACTGGGTTCATCAGTGGTTGAGTGCAGGTGAGATGAAAAGTAAAAGCAGTGTTTCCAGAAAGAACAGCAAATCTTTCAGGGGCCAGCTTTGAGGCCCCTTTTTGGGACTACAGATCAGTCTGGTTTTGAAGTCAATACATTTTCCTACATTCTACAGACTGTTACTTTAAAAATCACCTTTGTCTGTATACTAATTGATACACCTAGTTTCTGGAACTTCTAAGTGTCAAGTTTCGAGTCACACTCACTTTTCTACTTTCTTCTTGCCGTATGTGTCAGTTAAGATGCAAATTTTGCCTTATTTGCCTTGCCCAGGATGGCAAACAAGTAAAAATACATATCTACTATCTTTGGCTTGCTTTACTTCTTAAAAAAGTCTAGCTTCACTTGATAGTTGATGCTATTCCATTCCTTCCTGACTTAATTATGGTGACAGATATGGGTTGACTATTTTCCTTTCTTTTTAACTTAGACAGCTCTGCCAGTTTACTTAAATTTATTGATCACATTTCTTAAGAAACAGCTAATTCTCTAATACCGATGAACAACCCCTCCCTAACAGTTCAGAAATATTAAAAATAGTGTCTAGGCAGAATAAATGTCAAATTTAAAGATGATATTTGAAATATATTTGGCTTTCCCGTATACACATTCTTTCACAATGATTTAGCTGTTTTCTTCTGGTCTTTTGTGAAGTGTGTCTTTGCATGATACTTTAAAAAAAAATGTTCAAGTGCTGTACTATGCGCTTCTGCAAATATTAAGCAGGAAATCAATAGAAGAAAAGTATAATAGAGCTGAGAAGAATATTACGTCAGCTGTTCCTTCCACCATCACAGGTGCTATTGTTAAAGAGAAGACTGTATTGGTTTATCTTAGCTTGCTTCACACTCTATTCTGAAGGATAAAAAGAAGGCAGGGAAGGAAGAAGAAAAGAAGTTCAAGGGAGGAACTTAATACAGCAGTCAGTATTTTAGTTTAGCTTGGAAGGACATTTTCAAAATGCATCTCCTCAATATCCTCACAGACTGTTTTTTGGTTTGCCTTGCAGGGTGGTTTTAGGTTGTACAAGCTAGATTCTTCTGAGTGAAGCTAAACTGAAAGATTCTCCCCAGAAGTGTACCTGATGCTCTCCATCTGCCAGTGGGATTGGTTCTACAGACCAAACTGGAGCTAACCCAAAGTAAAACCCCTGAAATGCATATGGTATCGATGTTGAATCCCCAGGACTGTTTTATTCTACACATTGGTTCCCACTGTGTTGCACTGCAGTGCTTTCTAATGTAGATACAGCATGATCTATTCCTACTTTAAATAATGTTGCCTATCCATCCCTCACACAGCTGTTGCCCGAGAGCTGCTGTAGCAGATCCCAGTATGAGGTAGATGAGAAACAAAATTCTTCCCAGGGAAGGAAGGTTAAGGCTACATTTCAACAATTAAAATTGCTCAATACAGAGGATGTTCTTGGAACTCTATTATTTAGAGAACCCAGGGAGAAAAAGACAGTAAACTGGATTCCTGTAAGAGAGATGAATTAACAGTAGAAGACAACTCTTCAGAAAAGTAGCATTTTTATGTGACCAGACCAGAGTTCAGGAACAGATTGAGTGGAAAAAGTATAGATGCAGGCAGAAGCTGGCAATATTTTTGCTTTCTTCAATATTTTCCATTTTGGTTTTGGAAATAATAAAGTTGTTAGAGCAAAGAGACATTCATAGAAGGGCACTGCTTCTTCCTCTGCATGCAGTTTTTCTCAGAGGTGTCAATCATCATGCATAGTTTCTTATATATTTGTTAGTGTTAAAAAATAACTTACTTTGAGCAAGATTTTGAATTGAAGGGTAGGACAAAAGTATCACTATTTGGAGACACAGTTAGTCTGTGTGGTGACCTGCAAAGCCACAGATAGCACATATGCTGAAATGCTTGTAGTTTAGTCACAGGGCACTTTTGCAACACTCAACAGCCTCAAGACAAAAATACACATGGAACACTTCTTCAGGAGAGCAAAGCCAACATCACTAAGACTTTCACAATATCATCAACTGACTGCAGTGTGAAACATAACACTTCTCTTTGGATGTTTCTGTGGTAAGTAAAGCGTTTGACACCGTCTCCCACAG
>NW_010130501.1:46132-53938 GCF_000699245.1 Pterocles gutturalis | reverse complement strand
CATAGGAAGCCATGGAGGTGTCTCCCAAACTAGTATAGGAAGCGGAGAGGGGTGTCTCCTTAATTAGCATGGGGAGTACTGTCCTTCTGCACATGTGCAAGAGGGGGAAGGGTAGCATTAACTCTTTCAGCCAACCGAGTTGGAGGTCGTGTGGTCCCTGTATTAGATTAACTTTGGCCTTCTTGGCACCTTAAAGCTAGAGGCAGCAACCTTACTCAGCAAGGGTTTGCTACTTTGTTGTAAGAGCAAGACTAGGTCCCGTGTCAGTGAGGGGAGTAAAGCCTTCGGTGCATTCTTCACCGCTTCTTATCAGCAAGGGGTAGGACTAGGCGTCTACAACCGAAATGCTTTGAGACATCACAAAGCCTTGCCTCATCAAGGCCTTGACAGGCAGCTGCAGTTTTCTTATAAAACTGCATGAATAGTCCATTCCCATTATAAACCTGGAGACCTTAACATTTTACACCCAAATCTTGGGCTGTTTTTCAGTGGCTGGACTGAGATTACAGCCAGTCCCTTGCTCTTTATTTGCCCTACAGTCTATCACATGCACATATAACCATTTGATCACAGCCTGCCTATAGGCAGTTTCTGTGTTATAAGCAGGAAGGCATAATAACCAAGAAAAGGATTTACAATATATTACTTCTAGTATCTGAGGAATATACGATTATTTGTATAAGCAAACCTTGCAAACTTCCCCACTTGGAAAACATGTCCATATGGTGCTTATAGACAACATACTCCTGTGGGATAATACTGCTGCTTACAAGATATACATAACACATCTAGCACAGATGTTTGCAACCCTAAGATCATCCAATAGCAATTAGAGCATCAGAGAGTGGCAGCCATACTAAAATTATCCAGAGAGTGTTTGCATTAAGGCATTAAGAAAAGCTTGATTATACTTCTTCTGTCCCTCCTGGTTTGCTATCATCTCACTGTTCTGCAGGTGGAGCCCCTCTCCCACCCACAGTTAGAATGAGCCTGGATCGGCTCCTCCTCTCTCCTTTTATCTTTCCTGATATCCTTCTTCTGTAGCTTACAAATTTGCAACAAATGGTTTTGCCTGCCCCCTGCTAATCTGCTCTCCCATCCTTGAAAGTGCATCAAGCTAAGCTGACAACAAAATATTTTCAATTTGGAGAAAAAAAATGTCCACACATGAAGCTATCCAGCAACAGCCCAGTGCCACTACACATTCAGAAGGCTTCATCATAACCCCCAGGTTATCAATCAGACAGACTCTCATCTAACCTGATTCTGTTTGGAACACCATCCAATACATAAAAAGTGCAACATTCCCACATACTAAGAAGAAGCCAGAAAAGAGAAACAGCTTTGTAGACTTTTTAAAGTCTTGTTCCTAAACATATTCTAGACTTCCACACCAAAATTAAATGAAGCAAGTAAATATGTATTTATAAGCACCTGAATGCCATATTTTTTTGTTATCTGATGGGGTAATCTGTTTGCAAACAAGAGGCATTATAATTAAGGTATCTGGCTAAAAGTGATTGGTTTAGTTTAATTAATCCTCATGTAACCTATCAGCTAGCACCTGTAGATTTATTTCTAATTGTACTTAAGTCAACATTTATATCTGTGATGCTAATGTCCCTGTATGGTGTTACACCACCTGTGAAATATTATTTTCTAGATTCTGATAAAATAATGCAATTAGTTAATTTGAAATTAAGTAAATTGTATTTGGTTTTATGAACTGATAACGTGACCCACTAAAAATCCCATCTCATTTGAAACTATGTTTGCAGCACAGAGGACACACTACTTGCTGCATGAGCATAGCTACTAGACCTACACCGATTGATTTGTATAATGTTCCCCATTGCTATTGCCTTGTGTCCCTTGGATAACTTAGAACAGACTTGCCATAAAATATGATACTTAAAATCAGACATTAGAGATGCAGTTTGCAAGCATTTACCCTGTCTGTCATTACTGGAAACAGACAGGCTTTAGAAAGCTTGTTAAATATCTCCAGTGTGTCCTGTACAAGTTTTTAGATCATTGGCTGAAATGAAAAACACATTTGGGGTAATCTGATATCCAGATGGTTTGGTTGACCCAAAAATTAAATGGCCTGTTTAATTTTCAAGAGGGACTACCTTAAAAAATATATAAGTTAAGCAAATTATGAAATGAAATTCTGAATACATTTTATCTATCTGAGAAGTCACCAAAATTAATTAGACAAAGGAAGCTTTAAACAGTTGTTCCTTCAAAGGAGCTGCTGTGCAAGCAAACTATCAGAAAAGTAGTCCTTTTCCTACAAGAAATTCAAATAGCACTGGGCATTATTTTGTCTCTTCCACACTCCCTTATCTTCTCATGTGTATGTTCAAAACAAGACATCAGTCCAAAATCAGTTTGCAGACCAAAGCTAACTACAAGGCGTGAACAGGTGCGGCACATAGAGGACAGTCTATGCACAAGAGGGAATATAAATTACTTGGAGTAGCAAAAGCATCAGCAGCCAAGGGCTCCCCCTTCCCCTCCCCAGCACCACACAGAGGAGTGGGCTGAGCCACAGCAGCGGTGACAGGCTGAGCTTGGACACGGGCTTTCTTCCTTCCCTCAAAGGCTTGCCCCCAGCTCTGGGTGCCTGCGCCTTCGGTCCTGGGATTTGGCCGCCCCTCAGCACTTCTCCATGTGAGTTAAACTTCAAGGCTGACCTTACAAGAGGTAAGCAAACGATGAAGGATTAGAGGAGGGGATGACAGGATGGGTATTTCAGGATTTTTTTCCAAGTCCTTTCTGGGATGTACAGCTGGTTAAGCTGTAAAGGGCAGTGCAGAGAGCCCCTCTGTTTCCCAGCCCTCCTTTCTGTAGCTTCTGTTCCACTATCTCAAACACTTAGTAAAACTATGGACAAAAAGCAGTGTAAGACCTATAGGGGCATATGCTGACGGATATTGAAGGGCTATAGAAAGCACAAATATGACACTTACTTAACTAGCAGATTTCCAGAATTTCTGAGGCATAGGCTGCAAATGGAAGCGTTATGAGAGCCTGCATCCTTCAGAGCTGCTCTTGGACCAAGCATGAGCAAACACAGTGCTTTCAGCCATGAAAAACTAGTACACGTACTAGTACACTGATTAACAAGGCACCATGTGCGTTCATCTGTCTGAACAACCTCATCTGAAATTTGAGGAGGAAAGTAATCAATAATTCCACATTTTTATACATCACAGTCCCCTACCAATGCCAGGTTCCCTGTGGAGCAAGCCCGCCCACCCCACCTGACAAATACTGGTACATAGTGGTCTAGAGCAGCAGTGAGAGTACTTCCCAAAAGAAATGAAGTTGTGATGAATCACTATAATGAATAGCCTGGGGCAACAGCTCATCCTGTGAAGGACAGTTTTTAAAATGTTTTTCTTTTCCGACAATGAAACATTTTCCTGTCAGAAAGCACTGATGAATGAGTTACGCTGGATGTGACCCATCTCTGCAGCAAGATGAATCTGCCTTTTCCCAGGGAACGCAACGTGAGGCTTCGCGAGCTGACCCATGAACCAGGGCACTCCTGAAGCACTTTGATGCAGACGCGCACGCAGAGGAGCCTCCGGCTGGCATGGCTTCAGAAGAGCCGAGCCCCAGCTCCCTGTGCAGTGTGCTGCAAGAGTCACCAGAGTCATCGGGTGCAACAAAAATTTTCTCGTACAAGAAAAAAACATCGGGAATTTGGGGCTGTGAAACAAAGCAAAGGGCTGTAAACCTGTTTCTAAATGAGTTGATCAATACAAAATCAGAATCATGTTTTCCAAGGGCATGATGAAGTTTCACAATGGAAATTAGGACAGATTTGGTTTCCTCAGCTTAAGCAGAGCTGATATCTGGTACCTACCAGGGACCTATTCAGAATGTATATGCCGTCATCATACATTTCATGAGAAAAGCAGATTTTGAAAAGTAGATCGAAATGGGGAAAACACGATGTTCCTAAAGACTGGGGCATGGTTCGTACAGATCAGGTGCCATTAAACTCACAGGAAGAAAAACAGGATGACACATAGTCTGCTCATGTTGCAAAGACAGCTGCACTTTTGGAGAACCTTCTCTATCTAATGTGAGCTCCTATGAATCTATAACAGAGTGGGGCAATTATTCTCATGTCTCTGAGAAGCTAAAATTTAGAAAGAAATCACTGGTAGGAAATGGGAAAGGATGGGGGCTGTGTCTGTCTCAGGCCAGCAATACGGGACAAGTCCTTGACTACAATACCTGCACCCTATGTAACTCTGTGATTAACAGTTGGTCGCCACTGACTTCAGGTATAATTTCACAGCACAAAGTCCTTTTCTATTTCTTTTGTAAATTAACCAAATGTTAATATTCCATTAACTTTAATCTGCATTTCTCAGAAAATTTTCAGTATTTATCCACTTCTCATGACAGTCCATTCTCTTTTGTTTCTGGGTGTCCTGGTCAGGATCCTTGAGCTAAGAAGTAATTAGTGTTTCCTGTGTCTGGAAGGATGGAAGTCTGGAGAACATGGCATCCTTCACACTACAGCTTTGGCAGAGGAGAAGGAACTAAGCCCACCTGCCCACCCTCCATACACCCAACACAGCCTCATCCACATGGCTTCCATCCAGTACATCCTAATGGCATGGTGGCATCCACAGTCACATCCCTAAAATTCACTGTCTGAGGCAGAAAATATCCATCCTGTCTTTTCTAGTAAGACAACAGATTTTTAGATGCATTTCAAAATTAGTATTTTCTCATTTTTCAGAGACTTAGCCCGGAAAGGATCAGATTTACACTGGTAGCTAATTGCACCTTCATAATAACCATATAAAAAACCATTTTATGGTTCAGTCACTAGCAAAGATGTAAGGGGTTTGGATGTAGATTTGGACTCTTTAAGAGTTAGGATTTACCAGGGATATCTTAAAAGTACTATGCGGGTGAGCTGCTTTTGTAGCAATACTAACAAGAAGCTAATGATCAAAGGTAATTACAAATATCAAACAGGTTGCCCAGAGAAGCTGTGGATGCCCCACCCCTGGAGGGGTTCAAGGCCAGGCTGGATGAGGCTTTGAGCAACCTGGGCTAGTGGGAGGTGTCCCTGCCCATGGCAGGGGGGTTGGAGCTCGGTGATCTCTAGGGTCCCTTCCAACCCAAACCATTCTATGATCTTCAAATTTTGTAGCTGGAAAGAGCCAGCCTCATATGTTTTCACCATAAGAAGATGACAAAAATTTTTTCTTAAGAAGACAGGCTTGGTACCCCAAGCATCCTGCAGCAAAGGAGCTCCCCTGGCTGGGTGAGCCAGGCTGAGCACTCCAGCCCAGCTGCTCGCTGCTGCTGGGGAAGCCGTGCTCACACTGACACTGAGGAGAGTTGAGAACGTGAGTGCTGGCAAGGGCAGAGATGCTCCTGAGCTATGTGTGATTAATGCAAGCCGTGCTTGCAAAAGCACATGGCAAACCCTGACCCACATTAATCATATTAGGAAGGGGGATTATTTTGCCTGTAACCATGATTAGGCTGTGTCAGAAGGAAACTTTTTCCAATTTTTCTATTATTAATATTTGCTGAAACACTTTAAAGCATTATTTAATTAAACTTCTTTCAGCTATGAATAAGGCCCTCTTCTTGCTCTTTTCACCCAGTTGTCTGTATCATGCTGATAAGGGTGCTTTTGTCCCACCAGTCTTTGCAAGGCTTGGGGTTTTTTTGCTAATTATGGAATTTTTACTGTTTTTTGATGAAGCTGAATTCTGAGCCTTTCCAGTCTCTGAATTGTTTCACTTTGCCATACAAACAGCAGGCGACAAGGGCATGCAAGGGATCTTTCACAGTGTCTGTGTTTCCCCCGCCTTCTCAGGGAGGAGCTCTTGGCTGGCCAGAAAATAAGAATTCTCTTTCACACACACAAAAAAAAATCACATGTGATCTGGTTCCATGCAGAAATGACAAAGAGTTTTTTCTGGAAAGAATTAAAAAAGAGACACATCAGGGAGAGCTTAGACAGGCCAGTGAAGATTAAGATACGCAGCATCAGCAGGAGTTTGAATCTCGATCTGCTGCATTTCAGTCCTCGGTTCTCTCCCTCCCTCTAGGTTTTATCTAAAGGGATGTCCTTCTGTAGGGACCTTCATCTTCAGCCAATGTACATTTTGTGATGGAAGACTGTTTCATACACCAAACCTTCAGTTGATTGTAATACTTCCAGGAAACAGAGGGTTTTAAATCCAAAACTACTCTGAATCAAGCTGGAGACTTTATTTCCAAAGAAGATTTTCTTTAATTATTTTTTTTCATTTCAGCACTGATCCATTAACTTATCAGAGATAATGGAGAGCGTGTTGCTTCTTGTGTTACAGTGCTAATGTACAGCATTTGTCAGATTTGGTAATTTTCTGTTTACAGGAAGCCAACATTTACCAGTCATTAGTCTTTATCCTTTTCATCCTTTTGCAGCAAGGAGTGATCTGTATTTTCTCCAGTGGAGTCATTGAGATTTGTAAGCCATCTAGCCTTGGATCTGATATTATTCACAATGGGAACACTCTCTCAAATTAACTTATTGGAGAAAAATGTAAATCAATTATGTTTACAGCTCTCAACAAACAGAATTAAAATCTTCCACCAGTCTACCTCGAGTTCCTAATCATTTGTGTGATTAACTCAGTGTCTGGGACTTGCAAGAGAGCATAAGATGAATTGTTTTTTCTTCATTATCTTACATTGCTCAGTTATTCCTGAGGTGTCCTAAAAAAAAAAAAAAAAAAAAAAAAAAGCAAACAAGCCCCCTTTAAAATCATTATCCATTCCTCAGGACCATTGCGCAGCTTATACGCAAGTTGGAAGGTCACATCCTTGAGATTGCAAATGAAGCAAAATCAATCACAGGCCAAGAATAAACGTACGACCAGCCTGGCTCTGGTCAGCCTGCTTGTGAAGGAGTGTGAGAGAACGAAAGAGCATTCAGTGTATGGTATGGAGAAATGCAACTCTTGAAAATAATGAGCAACAGCTGAAAAGGTGAAGCTTGAAGTGTCACTCACCTCCCCACTACAGCATTATGTTGTCCTCTACAGCATCCACCTCCCATTGATTCCACTTTGTTTGCACAATTAGAGGCTTTGAGGATCCCCAGGTTCCATCTGCTTTTGCAATTGTGTTAAAAGACAATCCCTAACACATATGTGTGATTGGTTCCCGTCTCTGAAGAGCTCTTTGGGGCCGGAGGGGTCTGCCCCATGCCAGCCCACAGGTCCTGCTCCCTGGGGGGGTCACATCCAAGCTCCCCACCCCTCTCCTGCGGAGCGGAGGGATGCCTTTGGGCACATCTGAATGACAGCGTGTGGGGATTTGCCAGGATACCAGGCCTGGAGCTGTTCACCTTTCCGTACAGTGATGTACCACCATTTTAACACTATTACCACTTTTGTCATCCCAGCACTCGTGTGAAGCACGTCCCGTCACACAGATGGGAGACTGAGGCAGAGCCCAAAGCCAAAGCGCAAAGGCTCCCTACATAACTAGCTTCCACAGAAGTGCAGTATTTCAGGTGAATCCAGTGTGCTGGTAGCATCCAAGAGCCCAGACAGCTTTTACGAGACGCAGCGGCTGGGCTAACCCTGCATGAGAAGTCAGCCCGCGCCATGGGGCAGGCTGCACTCGTTCCAGTGCAGAAAGAGCTCACCCAGCCAGGAGCAAAGGGAGCAGCCCTTCACCCAGAGAAGAAACGAGCTTCCAGACATCAGGGAGCCAAGGGATGAGCCTCCACCTATCTGCAAGAGCCCCGGCACACCCTGCTCT
>NW_010130501.1:26534-46118 GCF_000699245.1 Pterocles gutturalis | reverse complement strand
GACCCACGCTGCCAGTCCCTGCACCACAGTACAGCTGCATGCAGAAGGAGCACGCTGTTCCTGGAAAGAGCGTGCTGTTCCCAGAAGCCTTCACCCACCTCTGAATTTCGACAGCCCAGATCCTTCATATCCTTATGTAAATGTCTGCTCATTCTAGAGTTTGACAAAATACATACCTCATGCATAGCCTGTACCAATATCTATAAATCCTGCATTCACTGGTTTGACACACTGATAAACTCTCACATGATTTATTCCAACCTTATAATCAGAAAGTCAGAATTACAGTAAATGGAATCTTTTCTATCCTCTGTTTTAAAAGGTCTAATTATTTTATTACTCAATGTATGTACATGCAGATAAGTAATAATTATTCTGAGTATTATCCTGCATAATGGAGCCAGCTAGTGCTCAGAGATAATAGCACAGAGACAGCTCATTATACCAATTTGTACAAAAATACCAGAATTACTTTTTTCTTCTGAACAAACTTGGTCTGGTTTGATAATAGCAAGTTTCAATCACTTCTTTATTTGCTGAAGGATTAAACTATGTGCAGCCAGTATAGTGATTATTATTTTAAAGATGAATCACCATGTGCTTTTATATGGGATTCAAAGAGGAATTAGCCATCCAAAGAATTTGAAGACAAATTTGTGTAAGGCTACACTAAAAGAAGGATGATCCTGAAATTATTGCACATCTGTTTATAAACAGCCTTCTTACAGGAAATGCCACTTACAATTTTCTGCTGCTAACAGCTGAGAAAGCTTGTGTGAGCGTGGAGAGGAAATGGGGGCATATTCCAGCATCTCAGAATCACACAAGTTCAGGGTGCAGAAAACCAGTTTGACCATGGAGCACATTTGGTTTCACCAAGGCTGAATTATACCCCAAAGCAGAACAACTGCAACACGGAGGCGGCTTTCCTGCAAGAAGGCAGCAGCTTTGTGCCCTGATAACCCTGCTGCCCAGCACACCCCTGCTCTCTGCTGGGTCTAGCAGTGTGCTGCCCTCAGTGCATGTAAGGACGGGAAGCCCCGTGACAAGTGAATGTTTTGTTATTCAGCCCTTTTTTCTTTCATCTCCCCTGATCCAAAGTAGCTTCATTCACCTCCACTTCACCTAATCCCTTACTCCATTTTAACCATGAAATAAAAAATTCTGGGAAGAAAGCAGAAAATAGAAAACAAATTAAACAATCTTTTGTTGCTCTCAGCTCCTTTCTTTCTTTCTCTGGTTTATTTTTTCCTGCCTAGAGACTGTGGGCATGGCATGGCCCCAGGCCACGGGCAGGGCCACAGCAAAAACAAATGACCAAGCCCAGGGGACCTGAAGCATCAGCCAGCCCCGCAACACACAAGCTGCGGTGCTTGGTGAGGCACAGCAAGGGTTTGGTTTTTCCCACACCAGGAACCCCTCTTACCCCCTGGGGCAGGCGGGCTCAGGGCAGGGGTAAGGGGTGCGGCTGCCCCCCAGTGCTGGGGCTAGCCCAGGACAGGCTGCAGCTCTGTGGGGAGGCTCCGCGCCAGCAGCAGACTTGTGTTTCTGATGAATACCCATGTCTGTCTGTCTGTCTGTCTGCTCAAAGGCGTGACTCCTGTCTCACACTCAGCCACTAAGTGTGTTTAGGAGGGGCTCCAAACCCTTGCCATATCCACCGCTGCTTTCCTCCAGCAAGTCGTTCATCCCCCTGAATGTGTAAACTTGTAATCGTTGTTAATTTTGACTACTCACTAAGGCAGTTGTTTCTTCTTTAATATCAGCTTGATTCAGAGGGGGAGTTTGTAATGGGATCCCGGCTGGAAGCAAAAGCTGCTGTTAAGGCTGAGGCAGAGGATGCCAGCTGCTGGGAGTTACCCCCAGGTCCGAGAGCACACAGGAGGCGTCTGGGGGCTCCTTCAGCCCCTGCTGTGCCACCAGCAATGCCCCCCGGTTGCACAGGCAGGCGTGGGAGCAGAGACAGGGCACCCCCGGGCTGATGTCTCCCTGGGTGGGCAGGGGCCCTCGGGACATCAAAGCCACGGTCCGTTGAGGAGCAGGGCCCTGGGAGGACTCAGGAGCTGCAGCCACCTCAGCGACTGCCACAGGCCACAGCGCACGGCCAGCAGCAGGAGGGCTCTGTCAGTGTTGCCAACAGACAACCACCTCCGTCCCACCTCATGTGCTGCATCACACAGCTTCCTACCGAGTGCCTCAAACCCAACCTCCCTGCCAGCCCCCTGCCTAAAAGGTCCACGGGGAGATCCCCGCAGACAGAGCTGGGCTCACACATCCTCCCCAAAAATGGGTGGTTTCTAACCTGGATGATTACATCAGAGATGGGCTCAAGCTGGCTATTTGAGAATTTTTACAAGTACCTGGTTTATTTTCAGTTTGCATTAAAATATTTCAAAAAACCTCCAGACCCAGCAAATTTACCTGTGGGAAGAGCTTGGTCTGCTTCCGACTGAGCACTGAGGAGCACAACCATCCTTGGCTCCTGGGGACGGTTTTGACCAGAGGATCACCAATGGCAGCATCCCCACAAGGTCCCCAGGGATGTCTCTCCGAAAGGGAGGCAGGGCACCCCTCACCTCACAGACGGACACGGGGGGCTGGGGCTGCAGCTGCTGTCTGCCCCAACGCCAGCTCTGCCACGGACCCATGCCCTGGGAGCAGCAGGGGTGGGACCAGCCCACTGCCACCTCCTCTTCTTGTGGCATGGGGACTGCCAGGGCAATGTCAGGGACTGTGGCATGTTGACATACTTTTAAGGAAGGAAAAAAAAAAAAGGCACAGAGGAAGAACTAAATATAAAATAAATGGGAAAGGAAGACTTTCATTTCAAGCCTTTCTGTCTTGCATCCCTTGGAGTCCTGTCCTGCAGTGAAAAGAGAAAATCATGGCTATATGGAACACAATTTCATAGCTCACTTCTGGTTTTGATGAAAACTTTTTTTTTTTTTTTTCCTGCACCAAAATTTACACGTGTGCCCAGGGAATGGGAAGGTTCCCTTTAACCAAATGAAGTATTGTTTCTGCCTCTAGACAGACATTACAGATCCTTGCAATTTCTATCTTCCAGCAGAGGAGGCCGAGACTAAATTTATTTGTCTGCAGCTTTTGGGTTTTTTCAACGCCAGCCATGCAAGGGTGAGTGATGCTGCTGCTCGGCTGTGATCTGTCACTGCTTTGACTGGAAGTCCAGGTTCATTCTTGGGCCAAGGCGCTGAGACATCTCCATCATTGGCACAAGTAGAACCAGCCCAGCTCCATGGGTGCGGGTGCACTTTGCCACCTTCTCCCCTATCTCTGGGATTTATCAGAGGAGCGGTGCTTGCCCATGTCCTGGATTCCAGCTAGTTGATGATGCTGCTGGTTGCAAATCTTATTTCTACAGTGCTGATGGGTTCCTTTTCTGTAGATCACAAAGAATATTTTTATCATCCAAATCACATGAGCCAGCAACAGAATTCACTGGACTATAAATACTTCACCTCTATAAATTCACCTAAAAAATTCACCTCTATAAATATTTCATAGAAAGATGCCAAGTACTATAAATTGTTTTATACAGCCACTCCCAAATGCCACTGAAGCACAGTGCACACCAAAGGCATTGCAAAGGCTGTGGTCTGAAGCCTAGGAGGAGGAGGTTTCTGTCCCATCAGTTGGCAAGGGGAAGAAAATACACTTAAAACCTTTCTCAGACAAGGTCTTCACCAGCAGGCCACCCCAAGGCTGTGACAGCTCTGAATTTTCCTGGCACACAATCTGGGCAGAATGTCATGGAAAGAGTAGGAAAAAACCTTCATATTTACGGTAGAGACTACAAGTCTAGCGAGGAGCCCCGTTCCTTGGGCTTGGGAAGCCTTCTCCTCCGTGCTGCAGGAGGCCAAGCAGGGATGGCACAGGGCGGGGGAGCAGTGCTGCTGCAGGACGCACGGAGAGCTGCTGTACCCAGGGCTTCTTAACACCCTCCGCAGCCTCTTACATCTCTTCATCCCCACCCCTTACCTTGCTCTCCAGGGGCGATCTCTGTGCCTGTCCCTTCTCCCCCTGCTGAGCAGATGTGCTTTTGACACAGCAGATGCTGGTACTTGCTTTGAGATAAATAATAGATCTTTCTGTTGGCACAGGGAGTGAGGATCGTTTCTAAAAATAAAATAACCCGCCTCTTTTGGGGCTTATTGCCAATGTTCACTAAAAAGTTCATGTTTTATTTAAAGATGTGGCATTTAAGGCTATTGTTTTTAAAAAGTTGGTGTCACAGGCCTTATGCATGCCCTGAGGCTGAAAAAAACAACCTGGAAATGCTTTGATCTCCAATCTGTAAATGCTTGAAGAGAGTCAGCAGCAGCACGCTGGGTCCCAAGTTGATGGATGAACAGTTCACAGAAAACCACCCAACGAGCAGCTTGTCCACACCAAAGAGTTTGAGAAACTTCCAGAAAGACTCACTCGCAGTCCAGGACAGACAGATGGTACAGTTTCCTTTCTAATTCCCTCTGTGGAGTGTTAAAAATAAGGCAGCAAAGCCACAGACCCCTCGGAGCGATGTCAGAGGCCCCTGCTTTTTGGACAGAGGGGACCTTTTGTGCGGGGCCCAGGGCAGTGGGTCTTGAGTTTCCTGAAGCTTCAGACATTGCAGTAAAATGGCAGCAATTTAAAAAATCTTAACCAGGTTTGCAAACCTTGGGCAGGCTTGCTTACCTGCAAAGGGGAAGAGCTAAGGACTGTCTTTTTTCCAAACCAGTCTTTCCATTTTGTCAGCTGAAAAGCCAACAGTTCTGGTAAAGAAATGCCACCTTGGGACAGGAAAAACCATAGTCAGAATAAACACAGCTGGGACTGGATTTGGTTTGATGCAATTTTCAGTTTCTTCCAGTCTTTTCCCCTCAAGGGAAAGGTAAAAGCTAGCTGTGGGCACACCACTGTGGTCAGGAGATGCTTCGCTGGTGTGTTACACAGGGAAGTCATCAACCCTTTGCAGCCCAAACCCCAGCCCCCTGAGGGCAATGGGCAAATTTCTGCAGGATAATGTTTGGATTCCCCGCAGTGGCTTTCTGTGCCATGCCAGAAGTGCTCTTCCTCACCACGCCGAGGACAGAAGCGGCTGCCTCGAGCCCCCAGAATGGCCCTGGGGATGGGTCCCCCTTTCTCATATGGGGATGCTCCCCAGCTCCCATCAGCACAAACACTCCTTTGGGCCCCAGAGGATGCTGCAAGGGTGTGACATCCAGCAACATCCAATTTAGAAAGAAGCCAAATGAAAGCTAGAGCTTGTGGTTTAACTTTTAACCAGAGCTACACATCATGCCTTGTGTTCCCAAAACATCCACGTTACAGCAACATGCTGCTAAGCATCACAGCTATTGGGAAACGGCAGCTGAAGCCCACAGGTAGCACTGATATTTCACGTTTATAGCTCTCCCCAGCTCCCTTTAGGCAAGGAACAAAGTTTTGCTCTTACAAATGACTACACCGTGACTAATTACATAGTGATCAGTTTGGTTTTGATTATGTGGTAATGATGACACCCAGAATGACACGTAAGGCTTATGTGACACATGAAAAGAGCTGCACAGATATCTCCCTACATATATTATGTTCAGGAGTAAGCAATAACATTATTCATTTTCTAAGCCTTTTTCTTATTTTCTGGAGTATAGCCCCAGCATTTTCAGATTTCTAACATCCTAATTACTTATAAGACTTTTTTATAGTGGTCTTAAGATCTTTGCCATCAGTTTTTGTACTTATTCCTGAACTTGAAAAGAAATAGCTACAATTTTTAACTCATCAAGAAGTTCTTATGGTAATAAAGGCCGTAAGCAGAGTGAAATATGAAGAACAGCAAAGCTGATTGCCTGGGATTCCCACACGAGGGTAATTTCAACTTCATAGAATTAAACAAAACCATCACCCCAATTTGATAGGAATAACCAACAAAGCAAACTGGGTCAAGATGAAGTTACGTACCTGGAAATTCATGCCACAGCTTAACTACTGCAATTCACAGAAGTCAGCAAAGCAGGTTTCATCCTGCAAAGTTTGGGATTTGCTCTCAGAAGCCCCTTTGATTCCCTGGTCACCTGTGAGCTACACGGATTTGTCACAGGTAAGAGCAGAAGAGACAGCAGCTCCAGCCCACGGGCGACCTGCTCTGCCTGGATTGCACCACGGAGGAAAGGGACCGTACTTCACAGTGAGAGGCAAGAACAACTGACATCAAGGTAGCGTCAATTTCTTAACTTGCACTTGGAATTTGAAGACACTATGGGGGTTGAAGGATCCCCTGCACACCTCCAAGATCCCCCTCCCAGTTCTTTAGATGTTTTCTCAGGAGCTGCTCTACTCTGCCTTCTTTTGAGATTGATTTGTACATGGACTTTTGAAGCTCATACAGTTTTGCAATGAGAGGAATTATATTTTGGCCTATAAACTTGCTGAATATTGGTTTCAAAATAACTATCCACATCGTAGCATGTCAATAACATCTAAATAGCTTTTACACGATTTCTTCTAACTCCAAGTACCCCCTTGGCATTGCAGGTCGATATTCCTTGCTTGCCTTGTCTCACTGTATAGCTTTTAGTGAGCTTTTATTGTCATATCTAGTAAAATTCCTTCCACAGTTCAGCATCAGAGATCAAACTAGTAAATTCCCATAACATGTCCCCTGGCATCTCATTTCTGTTTGGTTTTTTGACTCTGAAAGCCATTAGCCATTCTTTAAATCAGTGCCAGTCAGCACAGAAGTTCGTATACCCTTGGCCTGGCCGCTCTTAATGCATGGAGGCTATAATAGGTGTTTACAAATAGCCAGGAGGGTACCTCTTGCTTTGGGAGACAGCTGTGGTTTTGCAGAGCCAATGTGAACAGAGAACAAGAAAATAAAATGTAGAAGCCAATTCCATCTGATTTACTTGTTCTGGAGCATCTCCCCCTGGTGGGCTGCTGGACTAACACACACATCACTGCAGGAAAGCAGAGGGATTCAGGTATGTCCCGAATCATGACAACCAGAAGAGGCTGCTGATGGATCTAATGTCAGGGGCAGTGCTGTGCAACCTCCTTCTTCACTCCTTCAGCACTGAACTTCAACAATCACAAACCAAAAGGGATACTTCTCCAGGATGCTCTGAAACCCATTTGATCACTGTGTCAGGGATGCTGTCACGGTTTGACCCACCTAGCAGTGAACACCACACAGCTGCCCGCTCCTCCTCCCCCTCCCAGGAAATAGGGGAAAGAATTATAGGGGTAAAGGAAAAAGAGACTTATGAGTTGAGATTAAGAACAATTTAATAACTAAAGTACAATAACATTGCAAATAATAATAGCAATAATATACAAATTAGTATCACACTGCTCACCACCCAATGAGTAAGGCCCAGCCCGTTCCCCCTAATGATCCCAGAGCAGGGAGAGTCCCAAAACTGCAATCCCAGAAAAGAGAAGCACCCAAGAGTCTGAGAGAGAAAGACAGAGAGAGAGAGCTTCCGGACAGACTCTTATAATATACTGGACATGATGTACATGACATGGAACATACCATTGGCCAATTCGGGTCTCAATCCTAAATCTAAGGTTGAATCCTAGGCTAGTAATTGGGGCTGTGCTCCCTCCCAGCTTCTCCTACATTTGCACACTGGCACAGCATGGGAAATTGAAAAGTCCTTGGCTTAATTAAACATTGCTTGACAACAACTGTAAACACTGGTTGGTACCATTTAGCTTTACTGTGGTGGAATAATGTGCAGAATCTGTGGCATAGAAACTCTGCCAGAGCAATGGAAATAGGCCATGACCTTCCCCAGCACAAGAGACCCACATCAAAAAGAGGATGGTGCAGTTGAGGAGTCAGCAAGTAACCCAAGTGGACGGCAGACCGCGGTAGACCATTCCAACAGGCTCTGCCATACAGGCTGTGATTTAAACTGTGTGCGGCCCAACTCAAGGTACGCTGCCTGTCAGCATCCACTCCTGGGCATGTGGCCCAGCTGCCGCTGAAGAGGACTGCTAGAAAAGTCTGAATTTTCCCTTTTTGGGTGCTGTAGAGAGGCAGTAAGGAGCTGCGGACCAGTTCCACAGATCACAGTCCACATTTCCTACTTAACAGATGGATTCTCTCCTAGTACATCCCCTCTACTACTCCAGTACAGGTTAACAATACTGTGCTATCATCAATGAAGTCACCTTTGATTATGATCCAGTAAGTTAAAAGAACTTTTCAAAGCTGAAGAAAATACCCTGTTAATCAAAGACCCTGTTAGAAATTATTTGAGAATTTATTTCATTCTATGTGATTTTATAATGTGAGCACATACTACTGGGTCGTGGGAAAATGGACCTGACCTAAACATCTTAAAATTACAGTTTCTTAGCCTCCTGGGGCAAAATCTTGCAATTCTTTACCACTGAAAAACTTCAACTTCAGATGGTACTGTTCAATGCTCCTAGAATGTACCCTCAGGTACAGTAAAAAGGAAAAATCATTTGGGGCTTTTCTTTACAAATGATGAAACTCAACTCTTCTGCTTTGGTTTTTTTTCTAAGTTCAATTACACCGTTCCTGTCCCATTCAGCTATTCCAAATTAACATTGTCAACTGGAAGATCAGCTTGGAAAATAAATTAAGTGCATTTTAATGTGCGTAGAGGTACAATACAGTTTGTTTAGACATGTCTGTATTTTAGCCTGCTTTTGTTGTCCTTGTTGTGAATTGCTGATTTCATAGGATGGGACTTTGCTCAGACTGCAAGAGAGGAAATCAACACCTTTATACAAATGACTCGGATGCCTTTATGATTTGTGACTAACACACATTGCTGCAGGACCATGGCACATACAACCACACATCCACAGCCCCTGCCCAGGAGGCTGGCAGGCAAGGAAGGAAGATTTAGGAAAAACTGGCTTTACAAACAAATAAAGGTCTTCAAAACACCACTTGGTTCTTTAAGGTATTTTTTTCTTGAGAGGCCTCTGCACTAATCCATCCTGCAGAGTGCCAAAGCCATGGCAGAAGTTTTGGTGCCAGAGGTTGACCAGGACTGTGGGGTCCAGTCTTCCTCAGGCATAAAATTCCCCAGTCTGTGCTGGGAGTCAAGTCTGTTCCCATGGCTGTGGGCCCTGAAACAGCTGAAAATGTTCCTACCAGTGACAGTGGTTTTGCAGCCGGTATGACACCTCCATGAACAAGAGTAGATAACTGACAAATGCAATTATTGTGACTTCTAACAGCAGCCATTTGATTTGCATCAGTCCTTACAGTGAACTTTTTGATGTGGTTCAAAGGGGAAGACTTCCCAGTAAGACCATTCTTCGCTGTGATGCTCTTGAGTACCAAACGCTGGCAGGCACACCAAGCCCAGTCCAGCACAGGGACACAGATCAGTAGGAGGCAGTTATGGTATCAAACAAGCACCAGAAAACCTATGTTGCTGCATCTATACCCTACAGCAGGAAGGATTTACCTTGAAACCCCTTCCAAGAGGTCTAACAATCAACAGTCAAGCAGGACAGCCCTAAAATGGGAGATGCCTCTTACAGTGATTCAGCTTTCACCCTTCCTCAAAGGTACAGGGACCTTCTTTGTTCATGCTTGGAGTAAACCAGTCTGCTGAGGGATTCAGCCCTCCCTCTCCCCCTATTTTGGCTATAGAGAGTAAAAATTAAAATATATTGTATAGCTATATAAAACTTCAGCTTCCTCCAACTTCTGCCCACTGCTAGGCAATCACATAAAGTGTTACCACAGATAAGGTTTATCCAAATTAACCAGTGAATTTTATATCTCTTTTAGTTCTAGAGAGCCAAATGAATTTACAAACACTAAAATACAAAGGATCTTTCTTAATGGATAAGCTGAATGGAGAGAGGTTTTTTAAGGGTGGTAGGATCCTTTCATTGTTAAGTTGTATAATGGCAATCCACAGCAGCATGCAGAGAACACAGCTTAAAATTTTGCATTCATTTCTGAAGTGATCATAGCTATTTTTCATGATAAGGTGATTAGTATCTTTTTTCTAAGCAACTGTTCTGACATTTGAAATTGCAAATTTGAAGTAATTTTGATAGATGCTTTCCTTTGTTCATTATCCATTAAACCTTGTGTAAAATTCCCCACAAAAAGTATCCTTTACCTTAAAAAAATGAAAAAGATAAAATCAAAAAAAGCATCTTTGTCATTCTGCCTTTCTGTGAATAGGATCAGACACCCATTGTCATCCTCAGCTTAACTGTCGTTCATCCTTGTAAATCAAAGCATTTCACTAATGTGTGGTGGTGTTGGCATTGCAAGTTTTCTGTGGGGCCACCCACACCTGCTACCTGCATGAGCACTGCTCGGATCAGAGCAAGCCTCACCACTAGCACTGGCTGTCTTAAAGCAAGCAATCTTTAAAGATGTTTCATTCTTATCGTGGACTTTTGGCTTTTGTAAGAGTTGTTTTAAACAAGAATACAAACATTGTACAAATATGAGCTACCATTGAGAACAAAAGAAAAAAGTTGTCAGACTTACTAGAAAAGGGGCTATCCATGTAAGGATGTTTACCTTCCCCTCCAACTCACTTTGGGTCTCATTAGAAGCCTGAATTTTTCATATCAAATAGCAATTTTTCACTAATTTAGCCTGGAGAAACGTGCATTATCTAGGTACACACATGAGCAGACAGATGCAAAACAAGTAGTTTCATTGAACTAACAGGTTTCATTAAATGTGTTGATAAAAATAACTGTGCTTTAAATTGCAGTATTTGAAATAAATTTGAAGTAACTTGGATATTGACTGGAAAATAGGTACACGGGTACTACCAATCAAAGAGTGGAAACAAACTCTGTTGTCAAACACCCAAACACTGGTTTTTGTAGTAAAACTGGGTATAGGTCTAGTGATAAAAAAGTGCTGGTTACTGTACCTCTGATGGAAGTGAAACAGAACACATCCTTATGCCCTAAACTCTGAAGCTGGATTAGATTTTTACAGATTTGCAAGTTCAGAAAGAAAAAAGCTTTAGGTATGTGTGAATGGCAGTACCAGAGACAATTTTCAAGCTTCCTCCATGCACACCCATCCACTTCCCACTTTGATGCTGAGGCAAGACTAGGTATGTAGCAGGTCAGAAGGCAGCTGCCAACTATGCCTCTGAAGCACCAAGAACCAGGACTTGTGAACCTCAGCCCTGCAGCCTGGATGTCATCTCTGCCCTTCGATCCTGTTTGGATTAGGCCCTTGAGGCTAAAGGACATTCCTATAGCAAAAGCAACAGAGATGTAGCACAGCAGCCCTAAGTGTTCCTTACACAGGAGTCTTGCAATTGAACTTTTAACAGAAATTAGCAACCTGCAACACAAAATCCTAGCAAAGAATTGGGAAGAAAGGTAAGGGAGAGAAGCACGCTGCTCCCCAGATTGCCCTCGTTAGGATCCAGGAGTGCAGCTTTGGCAAACAGCATGTTGTTACAACTTGAGACAGACAGAAATGTGCTTACTTGTCAAAGCTGTTATCCCCCAAGAGGAAGGAAATTATGTTGTCTTGAGTACGCTGTGGGTAACAGACAGGAAAGGTCCAGAAATAGAACAAAACTAATAATATAAAACCAGGTTTAGAATATGAAATGAAAGCTGTCTTTTCAAAGAAAGGGGGTGTTTTTTCTTAGCAGATAAAAAAGTATGACTTTTTTTTTTAGTCCCAATAGTATGAGTATTTCAATAGGCATGCATTGTCCTGATGAAGACTTAACCTATTACTGATAAATCACCAATGTTTGTTATACAGTATTATCAACAGGAGAATTTCTGCGATTGAGGAATTTACAACTTCTGGTCTATATAAAATATTGAATAATATGAGATAGCTTTTAATGAGACTTTGAATTCTAACTACAGCACAACCAACTAATTAATTTTATTTTAGATACTATATTTAGATAATCTGCGTAGCTTTGAAAAAAAAAGCAGAATTATCTTCACAAGCCAGTGCTTCTTACAAAGTCCATTTAATAATGAACTGCATCTTTTATTTTAAAGCACATTTCACAATAAAGCTCAAGAAGAAAACCAACTCTCAATTTCAACAACAGCATGTGTTTCTAATACTGCTCACCTCTTTCCATTGAAAGGAGCCCACTCTAGTATCATACTTTTGGTTTTTGTCTACTGAATCCACATCAGAAAACAAGTTCTAATTGCATCTTTTCCATTAAGGCAGAGGATTTCATACAAACAGAAAGATGTTTTGCCCTATGGATGCTAAGATTAAAATAAAAACTTTCTATTTTAAAAATGTCAACTTACTTTTACCGAATTCTTTAAGTCTCCACTTTCCATTAGGAGAAAAAAAAAACTGCAATTAACATAAAATTGTTGTGATAATTCCATTTTAACATTTATTCTTGCATAGAAAGCTAAATAGCCAGAAACATCCATTTCAGACAAGTTATGGCATCAGCAGCGCCCATTATCCCACAGAAACCACATTCAAGTCCAGATGGAAAGGAAGTTTGAAAAATGCTTCTCTATGCATTAAAACAATTTTTAAAACTTTTTAGATTTTGTGGTCTGAGTCTTTAGAAATGGCGAATTTTTTATTAGGTTTGGTAGCCTCGTCCATCAGTTCCTTCAGCTGCCCAATCTGTTCATCACGGAAGTCATTAAGTTTTTCTTCTGTGAGCTGGATTCCATATACAGTCTTTTCTCTCAAGTTTTGTTTGTCCTCATTTATTTGTTGTTGTATCAGTGCTGCATAGTTCTAATGAGGAAGGAATAGAAAGGTCACAAAAACCACAGATGCAGGATTCAGGTAAACTTTTTAAAATACCATTTTACCATAATAACATACTGTTACTCAACCTTCTACAACAGTCTATTAATCAACACCAAATGACAGAAAAACACACTTTTTGTAAGAAAGACAAGTTATTAAGACATTTCTAGTATCTATGGTCAATTTTATGTAGCTAGTTTAAAATGCGTATCATATATGCACAGATTAATTTAATTCTGTCGTATCACGTATTACGACTGAAAACAAAGCAAAAATTAATTATACCGCAAATATTTTCATGTAGCATTAACTATTAAAATGCATGCTTTCTATCTAACAGGATATCAGTAGGATTCGCTTTGTAAACCAATACATCTGGAGAAGTATTTTTCTTGAAGATACGTATTAGAAAAAGCAATCTATCATTAGACAGTGCCCCACAGCCTTTCTGCCTAGCCACCCTCTGCATTTCTGGGAACCAGTAAGGTCATTTGGACCCAGCCCTGGACTGCTCCAAAAGCAAGAGCAATTCAGCAACTGTGAGACTACTGTCATTCTGCCAGTTTTGGAAGAAATTACTTAGCAAAATTAAAAGTTAGGGGAGAATAAAAAGGGGCCTCAAGGACAGACAGATACCTCCATATTGCATGCTCATTCCCTCAATATAAAAGAAAAATAATATAACTCCTTTTCTGTACTGTCCTGAACATAAGTAAGTTTATTCAGACTTACTTTCAATCCTATTGTAACAGAAAGCTTTTGGACCATGTTTATTTAAATAACAGAATTTACGTCAGTGGGGAGGCAAAACAGTCAGTATGTATCACATCAAGACCAGGCTGAGGACCGTTACAAAGCAAAGCTTTCTCAAAGGCAGAAATGGAAGCGGCCAACAGGTTACACCAATATTGTGGCCATAGCTGGAAAAGTGCTTTCTCACCGCTTTGGAACAATCTTTGACCATTACGACTTTTCCAAATTACAACAATCCAGGGGTTTTGCAAGGCCATCAGTTCTGTAAATTTAATTCAGCTAGCAGTGCTACCACGGACACCGCGGTGTTCAGAGCCCATGCACATGGATTCTGTGCACTGCCCGGCTCCCTGCGCCCAGCACCGGCCCCGCTGCAGCGGCTCAAAGACAAAGCTCCAGTGAGCGAATTTGTCAAAAGCCTCACGGTGTATGTGTACTTACTGAAGTCAGTGAACCTGCTCAGATGTTTAAAAGTTAAGTACACAGTTAAACGCTGGGTTGGAAGGGAGTCCAAACTTCTATTTTTCTTAAGAGGAACTTAAAAACAAACTCCACAATTAAGAAGTTAATTTCAAAAATTAGTTTCTACTGGAAAAAATACAGGCTTCTCTCCTATTTTAGTAAGGCATCCTTTAAAGTATCCTCAAAGTTTCAAGCACAACTCAGAATATAGTATAAGAAACTGAATTGAAAAAAAACCCCTACATTCTGTATAAATAACAATGATGCCTGTGTTACATGGTAACACTTTTTTTCTAAATGGAGGATTCAATATCAAGAATATTCAAAAGCACAGGATTTTGGTAATGAGATATGAGTATTATTTTCATTTCAAATCTTCAGCTGAAAGGAGTCTCATTACTGAATACTGATTTGTTAATCCAATTACCAGCAAAGTTACTAAAGCCACTGCTTCAGCTGTATGTCTAATAATTCCAGAGAAGCAGATGAGAAGGAAGAACGTTATTCATGAGCGTGTGATAAATTTCAAAATTACATTTACTAACATAAATACCCTACATTGTTTATGGATCATGTTTTTTTTGCAGGATCTTACCAGTCCTGCTGCAAAGCTTAATTCATAGCTATATAAAGAAAACAGATAGATAAAATAATACAGGGCAAACAAAAGTGATTTTTTATTAATCCAGATTCTGAAATAAACTGATTCCTCATTTCTAACTGAGAGATCTGTAGTGGTGCAACTTTACGTTAAAGTTACCTAATAAGAAAAATAACAACAGTTTCATAATACCAAGGTTCTTCCCCACATCACCTCTCCCCTTTTTACATTAAATATGCATTCAGGAACAGTTACACTACAGTTAATCCCTGCAGTAATTCTGCACCTCACTGGTATTACCTTATGGCAGAGTAAATCCAAGGTTTAGAAGGAACTAAAAAAAAATTTTTTTCTGATGACTGAACAATCAATCGGTAACAACAAGGTAAAAAACTATAACGAGTTAAAAAGTCTTCAACTTTGTGATTTACAGAATTTTTATGAAGGCAGACAGACAAACATGATCTCTGAAGCTGTCAGCAGGCCAGTAAAACACTGACACGTTACACATCAACTATTCCATCTCATTCTATCTTCAAATATCTACACAGAACAATCCAGTCAGTATTGAATCTGGACTCCAAAAAAAGAAATTCTCATTATAGTGAGCAATAAAAGTCACAGCATATAATTCAGAAACAGTACTGAAAGCAAGCAATGTGAAACTCTCCACCTCTTATCAAGAGACCTGACTGAAGGTACAAACTCAATGCCTCCAGGCAACGTCCCACCAGTTTCCACAGTGGGAGGAAAGCCCTCCCCACCACTGATGACCAACTACCTGGGAGCAGGCTGGGGCTACTGCTGCAGGTGTGGGCTATTGTACCTAGAAATAACTGAAGTCCATTTAAAGACTGGTTATAATTTTACAAACTTTGTTGACTAGAAGATCTCCTTTTCCAAAAATACTGATTTCATTACTGGTAAAGAGTCTGCAATATTTTTTTTTTTTAATCCAGCATCAAATCATCAGACTTCACAAAGCATCAGTGTTAAAAGAACCCAGATCGTGCAAGTGGTGATCCTTGACAAAGCCGCAACACCCACTCCTACAGATGCCCTGCGTCCAGACACGCAGCGACGGACCGTATTTCCCCATTCCTTGACGCCAGGTGTTCAGCTTCGCAGCACTCTGAAGTGCTCCCATCTGGACATGTCACTGCTGGCTCTCTTCCCCCAACTCAGTTCCTAGCTGAACAAATGTTTTGTACGTGCCAGAAAGCCTCAATAGTTGCGGTTTCATGTTGATTTGTAACGTGAACAAAAATTCAAAATTGGACCCCGAAAACATGCTGGGTTTTGGTTGGTTCATTGCAGAAAATGGATCTTCCTCACTCCATTTTACCAAAAGGCTGTGATGCACCAAAGAAAATATGATTTAGCCTTTACAAAAGCACTGGAAAAAGATCAACTATATGCTGTATCTCATTTTCTCTGCCTGTGATGCCAGATGAGGAACAAACAAAGCTTGGGATATTTGAGTGTTTAACACGTTAATGTTCCCTCAGAAATTCATACTGTTATTATGTGACCAGTGATTTGTGGAAAGGTACTACATAATTTTCTGGTACACACTTCTGGCATTTAAGATTCAGCTTCTATACAGAAAGTGTGCCATTTCACTAATGGCACATGAACTTTAACATGTTGAACTCCAAAGTTCTGTAATAGGTTTAAAAGCATAATGAGAAAAAAAAAAACACAAAAAAAACCACAAAAAAACCCAAACACCAAACACCAAGCTAACATTTGCTCTTTCAATAATATGTATTTGGTCACAAAATATGATGATCACAGTCCCTCTCAGACAACAAGGAGGAGCAGAATGTTTGTGCATGCTCTAGTTTTCATTAGAACTTAACAGACACAGCATTTAGCTATTTCCTAGTGTTATCTTCCCTACCAGCCGAACTGAAACAAGCCCTTGCTTAGCTGTACCAAACAAGGAAAATTACTTCACTTCTGCCTTTCACTTTATTTTACATATAACTACATCTTCCAAACATAACAAAGTTCCTTTGTCAATCATAACACAAATCCCTGGCGGATTTTTCAAGGGCCTCTTATTCCAATTACAGTTTGGTTTGCATTCTGCTCACAGAACCAGAGACAGGAGACATGAAACTGAAGACAAGTAAACCTGCACCCTCGCAAAGCCAGGCTCAGCATGCACAAGGGTGGCAGAGGCACACAGGTGCTCTCCTCCCTTGCACAAATATTCAAGTGTGGCAGGCCTGAAGGCCAACCTCTGCACCTCACCTTTTTGCAGGTTGGTTGGTTGGTTCTTTGTAAGTAGCTCTTCCTGCAATGATCTCCTGCCTGCCCCAGCTGTAAACTTCCTGGGCACCTACATGAAGGAGGAAAAAAAAAAAAACAAAACCCAAACAAAACCCAAACCACCAGCTGAATGGTAAAAGCCTTTGCCCCTTGTATACAACTGCCACCAGAAAGAGGATCAAAATCAAGTCCAAGTCAAGACAACCTCTCCTGGCCATTTACCACCAACAGATGGCTGATTTATCCAGCATTCAATCCCAGCACTCTGGCCATCCATATCACAGACACCCTCAGAGTCCCACTCCTCCCAGTACCCGTCCCAGTCTGACTGGAGGGTAACAGTCCGAGCTGCAGACTGGGCAGGTCCCCACACTGCCAACAGTATGAGCAACCTCAGGGACACCCCAAAACTCTCTGTATAGCCAATAGAGAGAGGCAGATGTCCCACCTGAATGCTCTGATGCTTTGCCTGAAGAGACACCAGTTCTGCCCACAGATCACGTTGGTGTCTACAGCACGCAAGCTGAATCCAACCATTAGGTTCTCTTAAAATCCTATTACACGATTAAATACTCGAAGCTCTAAGCAATTTGTATAAAAACGCAGAAGGTGAGTATTTGCTGTAATCAGTAACTACAGGGTGTTTTATTTACATTCACTAACTGAAGTAAACACACAGCTTTTCCTCTGTTCTCTGATTCATAAGCATGCACAGAAAGCACAAATTCAGCAAAAGGGCAAGGGGACGGGTGACATTTGAAGTTTTAAAATACCACACATTACAGAAAGGGTGTCAGCCCTGTTGTTTTCAAAGTTGAGAAAGGATTAAATACAAAAATAAAAGCAAAACTCATAAAACCAAAAGCCCCATTCCCTGACAGCCAGGTGTATTGTCTCCTACCTGGTCCAGTGCATGCTGACAGACGTTTGTCTCATATGCAAATACGAAATGTTAATAGACATTTATGATTAAATCATAAGATTAAATGGGTTAAGAACCTATTTGTCCATTTTCATTAGGAAGAACAGTAATCATAATTTCTCTTTTCTTTGGCATCCTCCTCAAAGGTAGCCTTAACATGTAGAAGGCTGCATTTTAGACAATGATTCCAAAAACCTCAAAACAATTGTCATTCATTTAGACACAAAAAGTCAGGATATGTCTGTTCACAGTAACTATCCATATGATTCCCTTTCTTGCCAGATTTTCTCTTAAAAAAAGGTCTACAATTTTAATCTCCTTTAGCAGTTAATTATAAAACTGATATATTCATCTATTCCAAAATACCATCTCCACTTGCAGTCAAATTAATGATAACACTGATCAAACAACACTACTGGGGCCAGACCAGAAGCTGCTACTCTGAGACACATTAAACAAATAGGGCACAGTTAGGCACTGAAAAATGTTATCAGATTATTTTAAACTTATTTTCTCAGGGTGATATGAAAAAAAAAAAAAAAAACCAAGCACAGCCTGACAGACCACCCTCAGTGCTCCCTGGAAGTTCATAGAATCACAGAATGGTTTGGGTTGGAAAGGACCCTACAGATCATCGAGTTCCAACCCCCCTGCCATGGGCAGGGACCCCTCCCACCAGCCCAGGTTGCTCAAAGCCTCATCCAGCCTGGCCTTGAACCCCTCCAGGGATGGGGCATCCACAGCTTCTCTGGGCAACCTGTTCCAGTGCCTCACCACCCTCACAGGGAAAAATTTCTTCCTAATGTCTAGTTTAAATCTGCCCTCTTTCAGTTAACTTCAAATTGCAGCATTTCAAATTCTTCTGCTGCCACTGGAAGGAAAATCAAACACACGCTATTAGGACAGTAGCATGAAGAACAACTGTGAACAAACAGCACAGCAAGGGACAACCTGTTCTGATTACTGTGCAGAGATACTTTGAATGTATTATTTTACGCACACTCAGACACAATTCTGCAGCTCATTTACCACATTTTTTACTGAAAACTGTTTTGTTTGTTGAACTAATTGAGTCTTAGCAAAAGCCAAAATCTTTATAGAAATAACTTTAAATAGGAGATACACCTCATGAAATTCCAGAGCATCTTCAAAGCTTAAGTATAGTTAGAAATGTAATAACAAACCCAGAAAAATTCTACCACACTTAGGCTCAGCTTAATACACACTTTCAGCGGATATTTTCATACGTGTTAAGCCACAACAACCTACACTTCACCCTGTAAGACCACTTAAAATAGCCCATAAACATTTTAAAAATTGTATTAAATAGAATTACTATCAAATAAATTGCCTAATCTGAATAAATAGCTATGTGAAATCACACACCCTCTAACAGGAACAACGTATTATCAGACAATTTCAAACCACCTTTGCTTGTGTAAGTGACACACCACAATCACTTAAAAAAATTTGTCAATATACTACAAAGGGGGGTGAGTAAGCCTTCCTCCTGCTCTGGAAAATTCCTATCAAATAGTATTTGACTGATACCAGGTAATGACATATGGCTGGCATTACCATAGTAATTGCTGGGAAAAGGGCAACAGACCGAAGACTGGAATCTTGCTCTGAGGTACCTCTGAGGGATAAAGATGTCCAGCTCCTACTACAAGTCTTGACAGAAGGTGAAAAATCAACTTTCCCTTCTGGCATTTAAATCACCTGAGCATCCATCAGGTGTAACAGCAAAACAGAAGCAACTCAGCAACTCCTAGCAAGTGGAACTTGCATCAACTTTTAGCAACGGCTTAA
>NW_010130501.1:12799-26503 GCF_000699245.1 Pterocles gutturalis | reverse complement strand
CTGCTGAAAGCCTGAAGGACGCAGGGTGGGTGGTTACTGCTCAGTGGTTTTGCAAAAAAAAAATACTAAATTTTTAATGTAGTGTGAGCACAGGAGGGAAATCTCAAAGATTATTCACTTTCTGAAAATGACAAAAGACTTACATGTAACCCTAGTAAACACCAACATCCAAAAGGTATGAGGCCAAATGTTTCATCCACAGGCACTCCAGCTCCGGCGCAGCAGGCAGCGCTCACATTCCGAGGCAACAGTAAGGCCTCTAAAATGGCACTGTGCTCCAGTTAAACAAACCATTACAAACAAGTTGATCATCTTAAAAATATGGTTATGGTATGAACTGTACAGGCATATACAAGAAAAAAATAGCGACATGCTTATTTATGTTAGAAACCAATGTTTTTCCTCATGTTTTCTTGTTCTAGCATTTCCTTCATTACCAACACCACAGCACAGAATCCACAACAAAATGTTTAATATCTACTGAGAGAGGCAGTGTTGTGCAAAGTGACACTACATTTTCTGGTTTCAAAACCAGAAAGATTTTTCCAGCACAGACACGTTAAAGAAAGCCACAGAACAGCCCTTCGACAGGGTAGTTTGGGCGAGGTAGCCATAGCTGCAAAGTCAGAGAGCTGAGATGGTGCTGCAGCCAGCAAAGGCTGCAGCAGCGGAGGTAAGCAAGCCAACGCTCTTCAAGTCCTGTGTTCACTACTGCTTATCTTGAGGTTATCAAATAATATTGTAATCCTCTTTGCATTCACACACAAACCTCTGTCACTCAAATCAAATATATTGTAAACTCAAGCTCTCAGGGTTGCTAACAGACAGGATATCAGTGGCTAAGTTATAGGCTACAGATTTAATCAGCTCTTCTGTTGAATGATTTATCTCTATTTCCTGCGAGCAATTTGCTTACAAATGCTGCTGTTTCAAGATCTGTTTACCACCTTCCAGCAGCTCTTAGACATAAAGAATAAGATGACTTAAACAAGCTAAAAAAAAAAATTTGCCATTTCTGTTAAATTTCTGATTTCAGCCATCCTTGATATTTTCTGTTAATAATAGAAAGGTTCGGTTAAGCAGAAGATGTAACATCTTAAGTAGGTACATTTTATACAAAGGTTTGCTACATACAAAAACACGAGCACTTAAAAAATGGATTGAGTAGTTTATATGACCAGTCATAACACTAAGTTGAAACTTTGAGCATATACAAGAATCGAAAAGGGTATCAAGAAAGAGTACTTTATTTTTTATGAAAGCTGAAACATTACTCAATTTAAAAAAAAAAAAAAAAGAGGCACCCCTTCTCAGAAATTAAAGGAAAGCACATTTTCACACAAATTTTTGAAAACTTCAGATTATGTGAAAGAAAAAAAATAATTTTTAAAAGCATTTTTTTCTAATCCAGCAACAGTATAAATTGCATTCTCCCCATGACAAGATCCCTGTTCTTCCCCTGTGCATCACCACCTCCTGAGCCAGGCAGTAGAGGAATCCCCAAAGGGAACAAAAAAAACCAAAACCCCAGAGCAGGGCTAAACCGGAGTTGGTAACTCACAGCCACTCTCCCTGCCCCTCTGCTGAGGCAGCACCTATATGTAGTGGCACCCCAGAACGGGAAGAAAAAACAGGGACAGAAGAGCAGCACACAAACACAGTTCATTTCATCACAAATGCAAAACACAAAAGGTACAAAAATCACATGGTTTGCCAGAGGCCAAACTGGTTCCTTAGCTACGGGATACACCTCCTACTCCCAAACAAAAACAATGCAGGTGAAATAACATCCTCTCTTTTCTAACAAATATGCCCAATTGTAATTAGTGAGGAGCTCTGAAAACAAGCTGTGTGTAGAGCAGCTTGGATAAGCTGCTTTGTATTTCAGTCTGTTATTAGATGGAAAGACTTGCAGGGGCCATTTCAAGCCAAGGGAACAGTCTAGCACTTGTGATGGGACTGTCTACATCTAAATGTTACATGTCTAAGTGAAGCTAGAGATGTACATTTTCTTTGCGCTGAGCATCAGCGAGAGAAACTTCTGTCTTAAACATGATGTGATGAGTGGAAACACTGTCCTCCAGAGATGTGGGTCTCATCACTGCAAAAGCAACTGTGTGTCTCTCTCTGGCTGGCTGCAGATGATGGGCTTCAATCAACTCCTTCCTTTTTTTATGGTAAAAGGAAAGTGTTCATTAGCTGGTTTGTTTTGTGGTTTTTAATCACAAAAGGCAATAAAAATACCATTTCTCCTTGAATTAATCTATAATCTCTCCCCTGGAGTTTGTTTTATCTTTGGGTAATGCTGCTGAAGTCAGACTCAGCAACATCCTGAAGTGAAACACATGATGGAAAAAAAAAAACCCTGTAGTTCATTTTTATCCTTAGAAAACTTTGAATTACGTATATTTTAATTTCTGGGGATGAAAGACCACGTCACTATTTCTAATTGCAATGCACAGAAGTAAAACAGATTTCTCCAGGACAAAGTCACTGGATGATAAAGAATGGAAACAACCAGAAAACTTCAAAGTTTTCTAAAAGCAAATCTGAAAGGAAAAGCCACAAGAACTTTAACAATATCATGGCTTCCCAGAAGATTCAGGAAGGATGCGAGAATATGTGACTACTGACCAAATTTCAGGGTAGTGATCACAGTAACATAATGATGCACATACTGTAACTATACAGAACTGTTACTATAGGTTTGGGGGGTTTTTTGGTTGCTTGTTTGTTTGCAGTTTGGGAGGAGAGAACGAAAAATTGTTCAGCTAAAACGGAGCCAGGGAATATAATTATGTAATACTTAGTAATCAGCATGGAGAATTATTATTTGATCAGGAAGGTATAAAATGGACTACTTATTTTGAACACAGTTTACTAATATCGTTAAACTGGAAGAAATGACATTTATTTAGAGGAATGCGAAAAAGCTCACGGACTAACCCAGCTTTGTTTATAGCACAAATAACATGTTATTTTAATGTCCTTTTTTCATGTAAGACTTAAGAGACCATAATTTGAGGTTAAAGTGGGAAGCTTCTGGCCTGACCATCAAGGTAAACATATATAAATGCTACTAAGTCCAGAATGGAGCACAACAGTATTACAGTACATCAGAGTGACTTTACAGTCACTTGTGGAAAAACAAGCTGTGATTAATTATTTCTTTCTGGATGCACAATACATCATGTATCAAGAGTATACACCAGGTACATCAGGGCCAAAATCTAGGTCACTAAAAGCTTTTTGCATCATCTGATAACAACCATAGTCTTTAAGATCCTCTCCACTTACATTAATAAGCTTTATCTCAGACCTTAAACAGAAAGCTTGAGCTCATTCTAGGGAAGGGAAAGGAGGAAAAAAAAGGAACATACTTGAAGGAAAAGCAACATTTAAGAAAAAATACAATTACCAATTAAGTTCTGAAAAGAGAGATCAATCCAAAATACAGATGCAGTACAGGAAATGGAGCAGGAGGAAGAGATGGGAGGTAGAATGAAAGAGATGGTCATGTGAATGGGTTCCAGTACCTCAACAGGATCTTGTCATGGTTCTCTTCTCTTGGACAGGTTCTATCACTCAAAGTGTGAGTTCCACAGAGAAGACTCCTTTTATAAAAGAATTAAAAAAAAAAAAAACAACTCTGAAATACATATGAGTATTTGAGAGTCTTTTAAGTTGGTACTGGAGATATGAATACTTGGAAGAGAAATATATTAAAAACACCATTAGAGCTTAATATAGTTGAAAATTTAAGAACAAAACATGAAAATTATTCAGTCTGGATCTTCATCTGTAACAATCAGGATGAAATTACACTCTTACTAATACCAAACTCTAAGACTGCCGTGACTGGACAAACAAGCTACTGACCAGAAAAGTTAAACTGCTTTCAAGAACATTGTTTCATTTTTTCATACAAAGCCTAATAAATCCTCAGCAATTTGAAAGATTATTATTTCTTGACTCTGTTTCTAATTTGCTTTGACATTTTATGCTGTGCATCGCAGCTCCATGGCTGATAAAAAAAAGCTGTCCTGAGCACTTTTGTCTACTGCTGATGTTTTGTCTGACAAATATCATGCTAAAGTCCCTCAGAATATTCAAGATTTTATCATATGCTGTTAATTTAAAGCAGGGCAAGGAAAAGACTGGCAGTGATCATATCAGTTTGTTTTTAGGAACTTAACTTCCTCAATGCATCAGTTATCCTGTAATATTTCTATTTAAATATTAAGCTAGGAAATTATGGCAAAGTGCTTCACTGCAGATAATTCCCAGATAAATACCAACACTAAGTACAGGCGTATTACCTAAAAAGCCTAAAGACTGTTTTAGCAACATAGTCACACAACTAATTAAATCACACAATGCAAACATCACTTACAGACTCCAGTATCAATTCTTTAAGTAGAAGACAAGCATCTTAAATGTGCAGTTATTTCTTTCAGAGGTATTACTTCCAGATTTTCAAGGAAGACAATTTCACATCTAGATATTGGCAAAAGGAAAATAAAGCCTGTTTCCAAGACAACCACATCAGTTCCCATCTAGACTGCTAGATACTAAGAACATGCAAAAGATTACAGATCCCAGATGATGACAGTTGAAAGACTTTCCATATGTGTTCTTCTACTCAATTTATACCCAATGAAGCACTTCTAGTGTACGTATATATCCAAAAGGGATTCAGTATTATTTTTCCATTACTCACATTCCTATATGCTCATTAAAGCCAAAACCTTAAACTAATACAGTAATAAAGAAAACCTCAAGTATAAACAAAAATTTAATCTGCTAATAGGCATCTTGCATTGATTTCCCTGACACCACAAATAACCTTTCTCCTGATGGTGTACTGGATTTTTAACTTTAATGGATCTGTAGAAGAATAATGTGCTTGAATGAATTAAGTAAAAAGTCATGGGCAATATTTAATAAAGAGACCAGAAGGTCATTAGTGTAAAAGTCAGATCCATCTGTTAGGACAAACAGACAGAAATTTACCCAGCTTTAAGTGAACATATTCTATGTTCCCTGTTCCAGTACAACACATGGGATATTAATTTAGCAAAGCAAATTTGGCTACAGAAAAAACTGAGTAAAAGGCTGATTTTCTTGGCCAGTCTTACCATGGTGCCTCTAGTAACTGGGGAGAGAGACAAGCCCTACCTGGGCGCTTGTGGAAGCCTTTAAAACAGACATGCAAGGAGTAACTGAAGTTTGTCTACATGCTTCTTCAACACAGCACAAACATTTTGAGGTGTGCTCTTCATACAGCACTACCTAGGAGACTGGCCATCAATGAAAGAAAGCCTACATACAGGTGGACTCTTATGACTTCAAAAATTAAAAACCATTGCCACTGGGAAACACAGGTGAATTCTTATAAGGGTGTTACTTAGATAAATATGACGTTCAGTCTGGTACTTTTGAAAGTCCTACTCTATAGAAATAACTCAGTGTATTCAACCACAATCATTTGGTTACAATTCAGTCCTTCTTGCTTTTAAATAGCCGCAGTAGGACATCTCTATGAAAATAAATGCATACTGATGTAACTGACATTTTCCTTAAGACAAGTAACAACACACTGGTTTATATTTCTAAACCCACTCTACAGAAAAAAAGGCTTATTACTGCAATTAACATGTACTTCCTAGTACTTAATAAAAGGTAAAAAAGATTAACTCATTAGTCTCTATGCTAGAACCTGTGCAAATTTTTAGAGTTCTTGTTGCTGCAGCAAAAGATGCTAAATGATGTTCAAGTTTTAGACCAGACATACATTTTGTACACATATAAACGTAACTCTCTCAGATGAAGTTAATAACATAAATTGTTTAAAAAGTCTTCCATATCCTCTAAGCAACAGAACTAATCACAGCATTTTCTTCTTTAGTTTTATTGCTCTCAAAATTACGGTTTTATTTTCCTAAAATATTGTGATATAACATATATGCAGCCAGAAAATCCTCTGATACAATGGTGCAGACAAAAAGGTCAGAGAAATTATAAGTTCCCATTCTAAAAATTCTAAAATTGTGCTGATTTCTTTTTTAGCATTTTCTCAAGGTCATAAAACTCTAAAGCCTACAAATCTATGTATCTTACCAGCTGTTTTTAACTTGCAGATTTTTATACAATCTCTGAACTACTTCAGAAGTAGCCACAGAAGTTAACTGAAGATAACAAAGGTATCATCAGTATGTTAAAGAGCTGCTGTAAAGGAGTACACATCTCCACTAATTCATCAGAGCCCCCAAATCTGAAACAGACAAAAACTTCTGTAATCACCTGCAAGTCACTATCTATTTACCCTTTTAAGCAATGGCTCTGAGATTTAAGAGGATTTTTATAGCTTCTGTCACAATATAACAAGTATGGGCTGGGCTGTCACAGAAGACTGGAGGGATTAAGTACAAAAGGAAAAAGGAAAATTCAAAATTCAGTAAGTACTGTAGAGACAGCTAATTTGAAAGCACTTCTGAAAAACTCCATGAAATATTCTGTACTGTTCTTGGGAAGTTCAAATACCTATCAAAGTCAAGGCTGAACACGTTCCCCTGTAATGTCTATACGACAAATACTTCAAAATTAGCTCACTTAGATCTTGTTCTATTCCTTCTTTTTTGTTTCTGCTATTGCAGGAGGTTTTCCAACTATTAAAGGGGGCTTGCTTTGAATTAGCAAATGACAGGGAAAATAGGGTAGGGGAGTAATAAAGGAATGGAAATCAAATCAGTCAAATAGTTTACAGTTGCACGTACCTCATTTTGAAATGAACGCTCAGTTAACAAAAACTTAAGCTTCTGCAACAAAAATCCAGACTGCGCACTTATTCCTAAAAATTCTCACCCACCTAGAATCTCTCCTTTTTCCTCTTTGCAACCACAGCCTGTCTGGTCCCAAGCAAAAATTTGAACTGGAATAGAAGTTAATTTACCTCAGTAATTTAAAGGAAAGCATCTTAAAAAGAATGGAAAACACCAGAGCCAGGAAAATATCAAGGCGACCTCTCAGAAAGGCAACTGCACCAATGTTCCGGTTGGTCAGGTTGGCTTAGCTCTGCGCTCTGGTTGCCAGCCTCCCAGGTGCTTTCAGAGCCAAGAACCATGGTCTTTCTTCAGCTACAGGTAAAGCATTAACATCTGGACCAGAAGCAGCCTGCCTGTAGAGAACATATAAAGAATGGGAAGGGTAGCATGTTAGTTCTACCTGTATGTCAAAAAGCCCTGAGATAAACTACCTCTGCTCTGAGTTAGGTGGTATCATTTAATCATTTTGGTACTGCACATCTGCATCCGCTCAGACGCTCTCTCCACACTAATACAATGATACTTTTATCATTAGTGCCAATGTCAACCTGCTGCACTGTTTGTTTATACTGTACTAAGAAACAAGTCCTTCTTCTACTTGAGATGACCAGGAAGAGTTTTCAAACTGACTATATAATAAGTTCTAGGAAAATCTCTGCTTGCCATCCATTGACAACGTGAATAAACAGGTTGCCTCAAGGTTTCTACCAGTCAGAGAATACTAAAATTACTCAAGAGGTTTCATTTGTGTTTCAAGACTGTTCAACACTAAAGAATTATCTCAACTTACATGGCTTTGAAATTACTCTGAAATAGTTTAAAGCAATGCAATGCTGTATGAACAATAATTTTTGAGTTGTTTGTATGTCTTAATGAATTTTGCTTGCTAGCCAAGAAAAATATGGAAAAGGAGGTCTTGTGCACATCTGCCCACAGTAGGCAAGTACATGAGAATCAGGATGACTTCTTGTCTCAGTCTCCATTCTGCAGGATGGCTTTTAGAGCTACCTATTTAAGATAAGCTCCCAATTAAACTACTCTGCTTTGTAATTTAGTGACAGGATTCACTGTAGTGTTAGGCCAAGATAGTAAACAGGAAAAACTCTCAAGTAAGTTGCCTGAAGACATCAGCAGAATAATCTTGAATAATGTTTACATCACCTACCACCCAGCAATGCTTCCCCTTAAACCACACTGATGTTAAATTATGGGGTCTTCAGGAGCAGGATTTTATTTCAGCCTGAAGTGGGGCATGAATATCAGCATGCTTTGCTGTCCCGCAGAGCGTTTCCTGTGCCTCTGAAAAGTCTTGCTTGCTAATTGTCAGGGTGGAGGGGGAATCCTCCAAGTAACAACAAATCCCACTGCATTTGTGAAGCCTCCAGTCCAGGGAGGAGCTTAAACCAGTCAAACTAAGTAATATGCCTAGTAATATGGCAGGAACTCCTCCCAGTCACTGCAAACGTGAAGATGCAGAAGGCGAGCACAGCAGGCGGGTGCAGCAGCTCACAGCTCTGAGTGCTAGCCCTGCACAGGATGGCATCGGGCCCCTTTTCCTTCACAGAAAAGATGGGCTTACAGTTGTTTACACCAAAACCCACTTGTGGGCTGCTTACTGCACTGTCCCCATGGGCTAGGTAGTGAAGGGATCTGCACGGGCTGGTCCTCCAGCCCAGGGCCACGTCCAGGCATGGCTTCAGTGTCCTGACCGTACTGTGCTCCCCAGCACCCGAGCTCCCCATGGATCTCTGACCCACAGGCACATGCACTACCATAAATGCAACCGTAACGTCCACCTGCTGTTACGGTGCAGGACTAGCCTTTACTATTGACTGCTGCCCTAGAAAACCACAATAAAACATAACTTATCTTCTCTATGTCAAAACAGTGATTTAATATGAATTTTTAATTTCTTAAAAGAGGAAAACATAGAAAACAAGACTGTACACCAACGGGGAGGGGGGAAAGCAATGGGATCATTTGTATTTTACTGTATTTATTTACAAGAAAAATACAACAGATCTCCTCATCTTCACTGAACTGGTTGTTATATCCACTATAGCAGTGATTTTACAAATAACAGCTTAGCAAAACATCTCCCTTTGCAGAACACAGCTTTATTACATAAGGTGGGTGGAGAATTTCCCTGGGAAAGTTCTGCCACAATTGTTGTCAAAATTATCATACCTATTTGAAATATCTTTAGGATCCTATCTTCCCTCAAAAACGCTGCCTACAAGCAATCTAATCACAAATGAAAACAAAGAAGTCCCATTACTCAGGAAAAAGGAAACCTTTGGCATGCAACTTGGTTAACTTTGACAGTGATGGATGCATCACTGTACCAAAAGCTTTAATCAACAAATAGGATATGCTAAATAGTACAAGGGGTCATGAGAACTTCATCTCACACAACAGAACTGAACATCTGAAGGTGAAAAAAAAAGACAAAGCCAGATAAAACAAATTTGAAGTCGTTGTTCACACTGCAATTAAATCCATTACACACTGTTGCATGCTTTCTGCTACGCTACTAAATAAATTCAAGTGAAGCACTGTTAGGTATCAATCTAGCTAATGCATCCTAAACTTGTAATGCAATGACAGACTGGAACTAAGTCTCTTGCATACCACGGAATTGATTTTCAAAAGAAAAAACTGCACAAACTCATACACTTAATTTATTCCTACCTATACTTGTTACCGTGCATTAAAAGTGTATATTTCTGCAAATAAGTGCACAAACAACCCATTAGAACCAATACAATAAAAATTAATAGTTATGTAAACAGTCTTCACACCCAGAACAATACTAGTTTCCAAATCCTTGCTAATTGCCATAAAAGTCTTTCCATCACAGTCACATTTCATACTGTCCAGCACATAAACCCTCATCTCAGCCACGTGTCATTCAAATGGCTGTCACGTATCTCCATATAAAAAAATCAGACAAACTAAACTAAAGCATACTAAGCATATTGTTGACATGTAAACGCATAACCAACATCACACCTACATAGCTACGTTTATATAAAACTAAACTAATTATTAGGCAAAACCCAACACAAGATGATTTTCAGTTCTTTAAGACATATTACTCTTGGACTGAAAACAAGTGATTAGATGTACCACAAAGGATACCAGTGTCAGTGATCACGTATTTTCAGAGTACTCAGTTAGCACTTGTACTTCGGTACCATTTAGTTTGGATGCTGATTTAAATTATGACTTGCTGACTTTTATCAGTTTTGCTTGAAACTTAGGGAATGTTCTCAGCTAACATTTGAAAACTATACTGCAAGTCAAGTCTTTTCTCCATAACCTCTACACCAAACATGAAAAATCACAAGAATTTGTGACTGGGTGAGGCCCTGAGCAACCTGATCTAAGACGGCCCTGCTCTGAGTAGGGAGCTGGACCTCCAGAGGTCCCTCCCAGCCAAGGTCTTCCAGACTACCTCTGCTTTATTACTCTACTCATTAAAAAGCCAAGATTGGTCCAAGTAAGATTTTAATGACTATCCCTAAGTAAAAAATACCTAAAATACAAATCTCAGGCTACAGATAAAATTTGACCTTACCTTTTGAGGACTACCAGATTTTAATCTCTCTTAAATGTTCCAATACTGAATATATCATAGTATAACAAATGGTTCTTTCTGCCTTGCCCAAGGCAAATGTATGAAAGCAATGAAACCAGCTACAAATTTCACTTTAAGAGAGACAAGTTCATATACTTAAGACATTAGTAATAACAGAATATTATCACCATTCAATATTCAACTGATTTATCCAAACTGTATAAAGAATACGAGCTTTTGCTGAATGTATGCGTAAGCTAGTTTCCATCCTATTCTTTCCTAACACACACAGAACTTCATTGGGAGCTATCTCCCAGGAAAGAAACACAAACTGCATTTATTTTCCTTACTAAATTGAACAGTCATTGAAGCTTTATTTTTACAATATGCAAGTGAAAAGAACAAGACCTCCTTTCCACTTGAAACCAAATGCACGTTATGCAACAGCAACCAAAAATAACCATCAAAACTTACATGCAATACATCTTAAAGATATCAGTTCACCAGACCCGGCTCAAAACCAACAATAAGGCATAAATTAGAAACATTCTAATCCACAAACTGGCATTACTCAAAAAGAAACAAAGTGTATTCCTATCTGCTTGTCCTGGAGTCATTGCGTGAGATGACAGCAGTTTTAGTTTTTCCAGGGAACTTGGGAGCTCCCCTATACCCATCATTACCCAAGCAAGCTTATCGGGGCTTCTTTGGGCTGCTCTTCACTCGTACAACACCCTCTTACAGGCACTGTACACAATAAACTTCACAACATCACAATCTCAGCCACTGTGGCCTATGACAGCTTAACTTTGGCCCATGACATTTCAGAAGGGGGTCAGTAAAAGGGAACGATGAGCAACTGGGCTTACTTGGCTTACCAGTGCAAAGGGAAAGTATAAACAACAGCTGAAAGTATTTTCTCAAGAGGACACAGAAAGGGTTAATATAACTGAACGCTCTAATTTAATTGAAACAGAAATGAAATTTTGAAGAAACAGGAGAATTCAAATAACATTTTTCTGATCTAGGATGCAGAGTAACAAGATATATGCCTGGCAACCCCGCCTGCCTAGAAAGACAGCAAGGGTTTGTTTTTCTTTTTTTCTTTCTTTTCCTTCCAGGAATATATTTTCCACCTATTCAGAGCAGAACAACTGCTGCTGTACAGACACAGTGCCCAGCTTTAAGATGCTATTTCATAAAGGCCTAGAGAGTCTCCCCTTATTTTACCAGACGAGAAACAGAGCAACATTAAACAGTTCAGAACTTGTTTCTTAAAGCAGCTCAGATCTGCACACAGGTTCCAAAGATGACAACTCTTGATTTGGAGGTTAGATAAATATAATGACTGAAAAGAATCTGATAAGGCAAGACAGAAAGAATCCAGAAAAAAACCCACCACTTGACAGCAGAGGAGTCAGAGCTCTGTCTGCAGCAACAACTTCAAATAGTGCCAGCGAATGCTTCCAGAGGGTACCAGACCTCAACCACCCACCTGGGAGCGTGGTGCCACAGTCCCTGGCACAGGTTTTGATTAAGGATAACTAGCTTTCTCCTAAGTGATTCCCAGGCTAGTGAGCTGGCACAGACAGGGACCACTCCTAGCAGGCTGCTTGGATGTGGCCACCCTGCTTCGGAGGGGAAGAGCTGAACAGCACCGACGCGGACTGTTCCCCAGCCGGCTGCAACGCACACCCAGGCACACCCGATTCAGCAGTACAGGCACAGCTCTCTGTAGGAGGTGTATTCTCAGGTCAAATGCTTATTTCACACACTCCTTGGTTTTGGCTTAGAATCTCCTCTGTGATGTGCAGTTTTTGTACTGGAATAGTTTTTTTCCAAAACCTTCCAAAAACTCAGCCTGTAAAGACTCGGGTTGCAGAGTACATCATCTGAAAGTGACGGGATTTAGCAATATGTTATCAAGCAGAATTAATACAAAGGTTTGCTTCAATGTAAGCAGGTAAACACTTAAGTTCTTCAACTGCTAAATTCAGACTCCCTTCTCTTAACCAAATACTCTGATACACGAATGACTTTACCTTCATACTTCAGTAAAAGAGTTGAAAGGAACACCTTCACCTACAGCAAGCTCTTCACAGTTCCTACCCAGGTAAGCAATAGTTAAGACATTCCTGAGCACATTAACCCTTACTGTTTTCCTCCTTACTATCACAGAGCAATGCCCCAACTTCATTCCAGTTAAAACATCCACTATTTTCTTTTTTCTATTTTCCTTGTCTTTTCTTGTCTACCTAGTTTCATGTCTCATCCGTAAGTGTCACTTACGAGTAGTACGGATAAAAGCTACTGTCTAAAACTGTGCTGTGTTGAATACAACAAAAATATGTATTTATTTACTCCTTAAGCAAGATACAAATTGGTCTGCTATTTGAAAATTTTCAATTCTACTTAGCAAAAAAAAAAAAAAAAAATCAAAAAAACAGTACCATACTAAGTATTCCTTACATTTTGTTGTATGTATTTATTTTATAAACACCTCCCAAGTACAGCAAAAAAATTCCTCACGTTTGTTTTTTTGTAGAATATGCTGCAAAAAGTAACTAGTGGTCTTCAAAAAGGCCAGTCACTGTGCAATCAAGCATACTTTATATAACAGAGTTTGAAAGTTTGATGTCTGTCACTTCATCAAAGTCAAAACAAAACAGCAAGAAAACTATAAAGCATTTAACAGACTTCCGCCGCTGTTTCAGCCAGCAGTGTTACAAACTGCTGCATGTTGGAAAGCCAATTATTTTGTCCAACATACTTTGTACTAAAAGAACAGCAATTTCAAGATTTTCTTCCTTCTTACTAACCTAAAAGCTCTTCAGAAGGATTTTGGTTTCCTTTGGGAACTATTCCATTACCTGGGCAGCCAACATCTTGTTACACTTCATTTTGCTCCTTCAAATCTCACTCACTGCCCCTCTACTGGCAGCACCACTGAACTGGCCACCTTCCAACCTAAAGGACTTAAAACATTCTCAATGATAGACAATTCTGCCACCATGCAATCAGGAGAAAAAGGGGAAAATTTTCCAATTTTTTGTGACTGATGTTACCAAACAGGTGGCCCTGACTCAAACACATGCACACAGGAGGCAGCACAACATTGCTTCAAACAGTTTTTCAGCAATCCCAATACAGACACCCTTCCACCACGCAAAATCCTTCAGTAATGAAGCTTCCCGAGTCCAAAAAGATTTCTGTGTCATCCTCTATTCAACTAAAACACTGCTCTACACAAAATTTTAAGAACAAAGGCAGCTTACTCTATGTACTTATGGTTTTACAGCC
>NW_010130501.1:10133-12768 GCF_000699245.1 Pterocles gutturalis | reverse complement strand
TAATGCAGCAGCAGGAAACAAAACTTTAAACAGCTCCACCATAAAAGATAAATATTTAATTGCCTATAGCATAGGTTGTTCTTATCAAGGAAAACAATCGGCAAACTGCCATCACAGTTTCTGAAAACAGAGGTCTATCACAACCATTTTCCTCTATCAGGTCAAGTTTGGAAAACTAGTCTGCTGCTGAGGAGTGGCATCTGCTGGCACACAGGCACCCTGCAAAAATCAGATTCACCAATAAAATTTTTTAAAAGGAAAAAAAAAATAGAAAAATCAGTGTTCACATTATTCACAAAGCAACTTTCACTTGCTTCTTGACTGATAGGATGATGATGTTTTTCTTAACTATGTAACTCCTCTCAGTTACAATGATGGTACCGAATTGCGCTAACAACATTGTTAGCGCTGCCTATGAAATTTCTTTTCACTAGTCAATCAGTGGCATAACTAGTGAAACAAAACCCACAGCTATACAAGAGCTCATCTTTGTAAACGACTAAGGACATAATACATGTTTATTACTTAATTAAAACCCTTCACATCATGGATCTTTTAAATAAATTCTTACAATGACTCACTGTTACAGACGTTAAAAAGCTCACCAGCGTGCTTCACTGTGAACAATCAACTGAACTGAAAAATTCAAGAGGTAACTGAATATCATGATTTGCTGTACACCTTAAAATTAATTCTAAGCATTAAATCAAATTTAAACTACTGTAAATGAAGTACACACACAGAGCAAGTAAAGTCATTTCAACATGAACCAGAACATTCTTAATTTTAGAGCAATCTGCTTGTTCCACAGCACAAAGCTGATCTATGCTTTTCACATGATGCTATTTCTTATAAGCCACAGTTCCTGTAAGTGTGGCAGACTACAGCGCTTCAGCCTTAAATATGATGGTGGATGACTGACATGTGCCACATTCATTTTGGAAGGGACAGAAAAAAAGAGAGATTCAGTTTAAATGTTTCAGACACTTCCAGGAATGAAGGTAGGAATAAATATATTTTATATTATATTTTCCTTTTTAAAGGAAATTTCCTACTCTTAAGAACACCTTGCAATACCAACATACTTTGCAACAGTATCTAAATTCTGGCATTATTAACAATAAAGTTTTTATTTTGGTGAACAAAATATACATATTGGGCATCCCTCCTGATACCACAGTGGCAAACAAAGGTGTACTTTTATGTCACCAAAGTATGACATCTGACATCAGATCTGCAGCCCGAGAACTGGCTGGTTATCCAACTACCATTATCCAATGGTGAACTGAAACATCAACAATCATTCAATTGTTAAGATTTAGAAATTAAGGGAGGCTGCTGTCAGTACACACAAACCATGTTCACAGAAAGGCTCAGGTTCAAACTGAGCATTGGTGTCCTTGTCACTCCACTGCAGACTTGGTCACAGCACATCCCAACTCTCTTCAGCCCTACAACATTAGGTGCCTACAGGTGGAAGCCAGGGAGCTTCTCATCTCAGTGCCGAGTACAACACACTGCCTAGGCACATTCACTGATGGAGGCACAACGGGTCTTTCACTGGGTCAAGAATGCTTGCTGGAAAATTTCCTTTACTGACACAGATTACAAGACAAGAACTTGGAAAGAAAGACTGCAATGAGGAAAAATAAAGAACAAAATACTATATGGAATTACAAAAATATATATTTATTGGGGAGTACAGAAAGAAGTATTTAAGTTACTAAATGTGCCAGAGAAAAGCTTGAAAAGGAACAAAAGAAGCAAAACTATCATGTTGGACCATCTAATCACAAGAAAACGGGTAAAACACTCCGAGACCTTTCCAATGGCAAGAAAAAAAGTGACTTTTACATGTCAACATCTGTTGGAAAAATTATAGTCATACCCTGGTAATCTATAAAGTTTCTAGAATGGGATTAGGATTTATTTTTAATGTTTTAAATATTGTGGAGGCCAGTGCACAGTATTTATCTTGGGCTGGTTCTCCATCGCAGGTTTGACTCATCTACAAATCCAGTTGTGAAAAGGAATTTGAGAAAAAAGTCATCACAAAATGAGGTCACCACTCTAAAAATGGAAGAGTGAAAGATATACAAGATATATACAAAATATACAACATCTTTTTGCAGAGAGATCAGATAAATTTCTCAAATAGAGAAAAACAGTAATGGGCTTCAGAAAAGCAATTGTCAGCACTACTGGCAATGTGAAGTGCCAGGGAAACACTCAGGGGGGATAACAGTGTTGTAGGTGCCCTTTTCCCTGCTAGGGTATCACAGGGCAGCTATGCTAAACACTGAAAACTAATGGGATACTTACTGGGCTTCTCTGCTGGGGTAGCAAACTACCCCAATGCAAATCAAAACCAGAAAGCACATCAAGAAATCATTATGGATAAACCAGGTGGAAACCACAGTAAAGTTTTTGAATTAAAAAGCCTTCTCAAAATCTGCAGCAGAACATTAACAAATATCAGTATGTATTTTAAGAAATAATTTAACAAGAACAGAATATGTGAAAATTATGATTTATATTACTAAATTCAATATCCTACTCGGTTCTAGTATAGGAACAAGCCTTCTCAATTTAAGCATTTGCTGCCATCATGTGTACTTTTCAAAAACTGCAGTCT
>NW_010130501.1:0-10102 GCF_000699245.1 Pterocles gutturalis | reverse complement strand
GCTCTTCATTTATCAGTCAAAAATCAGCTATCAACTACAGTAGGGCATTACAGACTTCAGATAGAAGGTAATGAAGTTTGAAAGACTGCTAATATAATATGAATTCTTCCCTCAATACAGATTGCAGAGCTGATAAAACTATACATCAAACGACAAACAATTCAATTACATAGACTACATGCTTTCCGCTATGCGATCATAAAAAGCAAGAAACTGATGAGCTAAATGGTATTTGGTGGTCTACAGAAAATAAACCAATTTCTCTGGTTCATTCTATGCAGATATTAATACTACCAACATAATTCAATACTTTCAGTCATGACATCTCCAAAGAAGCAACGGTTATGGGGACTTACCATAGAAGCATCATAGGATGGTTGGGGTTGGAAGGGACCTTAAATATCGAGTTCCACCCCCCCTGCCATGGGCAGGGACACCTCCCACTAGCCCAGGTTGCTCAAAGCCTCATCCAGCCTGGCCTTGAACCCCTCCAGGGATGGGGCATCCACAGCTTCTCTGGGCAACCTGTTCCTGTGCCTCACCATCCTCACAGGAAAAAATTTCTTCCTCAGATCTAATCTAAATCTGCCCTCTTTCAGCTTGAAACCATTACCCCTCACCCTATCGCTACACTCCATGATGAAGAGTGCCTCCCCATCTCTCCTGTAGGCCCCTCTAAATACTGGCAGGCTGCTATAAGTCTCCCCAGAGCCTTCTCTTCTCCAGGCTGAACAACCCCAGCTCTCTCAGACTGTCCTCGTATGGGAGTTGCTCCAGCCCTCTGATCATCTTCACGGCCCTCCTCTGGACTTGCTCCAGCAGGTCCATGTCCTTTGTCTTAATTTCTCACCCTTCCACCAGGCTGCTTGTGATTCAGATTCAGAAAAAGAAAAAAAAATGTTGCAGTGACCCAACTAAATTATGGAAGAAAATAGCTCAGGAACATAAAACTTGTGTATCAATTTCATATCATTCAGGAATTCCCATGGAGCAAGGGAACAGTATTTTAAGGATCAGTTGCTAGCCATTCATTAAATATGTGTGAAAGATAATTTAGAAGGTATTCTACAGATTAAGCTAGTTACTACAGGGGAGAAAAAGCACATCCTGCTGTCTTTGACCTCAGTGGTGCTCTGTCTCCCATTAATATTGCTGCAACAACAACAAAGCAGCATATTAACAGGACTCAAGCTCCCCACATATCACTGAGCCTAAAAACCAACACTCAGTAACTCTACTTCTAATATCACTTCTAACTTACTTTCAGTACAATGAACATTTCATTAAAAACATCTCATCTTCTGGAAATTACCTTTAAAAACCTACAGATTCAAACATTTCATAGAACATTATGATTTAAGTTTTCCAAATCATATCCTTCAAAAAACGCAGTTTGAAATTAGCAGCTTCAAGACATAGAAGCAAAAATATTTCTGCTCAGTGTATTCCTAGGAGTGAGCTGCATAAACAGGAGGATATCAATTAGAAGATGTATGGTTGTAGATACAGTCAGCTTCAGTGTTAAAACAGCCAAAGCTCTTGGCATTATGAAAGACAGCTAAAACAACAGGAAGATTGATAAAGATGCTACTACATACAAGATTACAGATTAAAAATGTGAGGTTCAGCTTCTTGCAAAAAACATATTTGACTAACTGACTTCAGTGTTAGTGAACTGTATAAAAAGCTTTCATCCCTTAATGCGTCCAAACATATCAGTGTGTCCGAAGTACAGCTCTATTATTCAGAAGTGATACACACATCTGGGGCTTTAAAGATCCTCCAATTTTATAAAGGTACTTGTGCAGACACCTCACATTATGCTGAAAGAAGAAAAACAATTCTGAACAATTATTCAGATGTGCTCCAGATTCCATTTTAACTCACAGAAAATATCATTTTTGTGCCTACACAGGACAGAAAAGCACATCTATACAGTATGTGCAATTACAGCACTCATAATATTATTGCAGTAATTACAAAATGTGGTGCTTGACAGCACTTGTGGAAAGTTGGCAGTGTTTATAGTGTTGATCCTTGGAATGCATTGAAAACACAGTAAAACCTAACATGCTTACAAAACACTACAAGCTGACAATATTCACACAAGTACCAAACAAATGCTAGAAAGAAGATGTCAATAAAATACAAACAAGCAGAAATCCTTATAAATTTGCAATTCTAATTAATACTCAGTTTGTCTGTTTGACCCACTATATGCTCTTAAAATACAACAAAGTCCAAAAGATTTGTGGATTAGTTACCTCGATATCATCTTCAGCTGAAAACCTAACCTGGTAAGGTTCTCTAAATTCTACTGTAAAATACTTTAAATAATAGACAGTGCTGGAACATCAAGATGGGGGCAAAGCAACCAGAGTACCCATCTCCTCATCTTTTTTTTTTTTTTTTTTGAAGTCTAAGAGGACGCAAGAAATCTAACAAGAGTCATACTTGCACACATACAACTTAAAGACAACTTTTTAAGACATCAGTTTTCTTCCTGTAACCTGCACAGGGTAAAACTTTTTGAAATGGCTGTCAAGGAACACTGCAAAAATGGAATCTGGCTAATTTGCAGCAAATGAGATTAACTGTTACATTCAAAAAGTACTCGGGGATCTGAATGCACACTGCCAAAATAATGGAGTTCTGATCATTTCAACCCTAACTTAAAAAAATGGAGGCCCTGAGAACTATGCGCTATTGTGTATATAGTTTATACATAATAAAGGCTTTTGATTTCCTAAGTTTCAAACACATACACAGTATGTTAGCTGGCATGGTTATGCATCTGCTGTGTCTCATATCACTTGGACAGAATTTTATACCACCACTAGATGGAAACCTGAATTACCTTTTAAATTGACAATTCTGTAAATATTCCATTGATGGTTCTGTTTCTACTGTGTCTGATCATTCCTATCTTCTTATTTGGAGATCTAATCACATGCTGGCAGTCACAAACCTGTACTCATTAGGAAAGTATCCATGAGCAGGCATACACAAAACTTCTAACAGTGTCTTCAAATTTGAGAGTATTAACATAAATATGCCTTGCTCATTTCCCAAGCTAGTGCTACGCAATGCAAGGAATAAACTGTTATGCATATTAGAGATTTACCCCACTTCTACCACAATTTAAACTTCTCAATCTAAATTGTAACTAATAAAAATTGCTGTTCTCCGACAACAAATTTCAGTTGGGATTTAATTAATGCCACACTTTTAATATCAAAGGTATGTTACATACTTTACAAATACATGCAACAATCAAATAATTTGAAATTTATACATCTGTTTCCACACCACATATATAAATAGATAAAGTTCCATCCCTTCAGTGGAATTTACTGTGTGATGCATTATAACCTGAGGTGACTGGCACACACAAGTGGCTGAATTACTATCTAATGTGATCCCAATGACTAGGATATTATTCCCTTGCTGTGTCATAACAGCTGGAAATAAAAACTTCAACTAGCAGACAGGCTAGCCATCAACTAGCTAGATGCAATCAACTGGCACAGTAACACAACAGAAGAACTCACAGTATTAATGCCACAGCTTATGAAATTTTGAATTTATAAAATACCATAAAGGTCTAAAACAAAATCTCACACTTGCCTTTAAGTCTTATTTTCTAATCAACCCCAGACCACACCATTCTTGAAATAGGAAAAAAAAAATCAGTGTATCTACACATAACAAAGTTAAACAAAGGAAGTTAATCAAACGCTATTCCACATCAATATGTACACAGAAAATAAAACCAAGGAATTACTGGCCTTAGCAGTGGGCAGTGGAATCTGAAAGAGAATGGCACCGCCCTCCAGATGCGAAGTCCCAAATGCACCTCCCCATGATGGGAGTGCACCACACACAAGCCAGCAGGTACCTACCAGGTTACCCCAAACCTTTCTGCATGAGAAAGCTCCCAGACCACCTGGATTCTCCATGGAAGAGGCACAGACACCAGCTCCTACTTCTAAAACCAAATTTGAAGGAGTACTGAAAGGATGGAAGTGATGCTGTAATATGAAAAGCATGTTATTACCATGAAACTTTGCTATAGGGACCCATGTGGTCAGCCTTTGCCTTTATTTTTTTTTTGTTCAAATGGACAAATGCACATGACTGCTGGTTCAAGAAACTCACCAAATCATGGGTGCACCAAGGCAAAATTGCCATCTTACACAGGTAGACTTCAAATCTTACAGTAATGCAGGCCACCACGGGCGCCAGGTCAGAGCAGCAGTCATACTCGAATCCCACATGTTCTTCAATTTATCAGCCACAACTCTCAGAAAAGTGAGAAATTCTTTCCTGCCTTTTGAGAAATATCAAAGAAAATAGAGGAAATTGTCTCCAATTTAGTTCTTAGAAATTAATACCCAGTGAACACCCTAAGTGGGGGCTAAATACCTTAGTCTCAGTAGGAATTTACTCTTAATAAGAAGGTTTTCATCCAGATAGCCATAAAAATCACTAAAAGCAAATTCCAATGTATCTGGTAATGTTACAATGAAATACTACTCTTAAATCCTATTTCACAACTTTCATTAAAGTAATAAAATGGCAAAAACCTTAAAGTCATATTTCACTTCCAAAAAAATGTATCTTTGTCAGGCAAAGAAAAGATCACTTATATAATGTACTTCACTGAAACTGAGAGCAGAATACAGAAAGTCAGCACCAGTTTTAGACTTATGTAACCTATATATTTGCTGAAAGACAGCACAAAGGGCAACCCGCACGTCCCAGTCCTATCCCAGTCTGACTCCAGTACTGGCCACAGCTTCCTCTTCCACCCATCCAACCTTCTTTGGATATTTGCTCTTCAAATTCTCCTCTCAACATCTCAAGGTATTTTTGAGTACCAGAAGTTTAAAAATAAATCAAGAATGAGAAGGGAAGATCATATTAGCCCAAAGAATTAAGAAACAAAAAATTCTGTAAGTGTACTCAGTCACGAGCAGAAAGAGACATATCCGGACAACTATGCTATGAGAGCATCCCACAATCATACCAGGAGTTCTGGTTTTAAACCCAGATAGCAGCAAACACACACCATGCAGCTGCTCACTCACCCTCCCCTCTCCTGGGAACAGGGGTGAGACTTAAAGAGGTACAGGGAAAAGAGTCTCATGGGTTGAGATAAGAACAATTTAATAACTAAGCTACAATGAAATTAATAATAATAATAATACAAATATACAAATCAGTGACACACAGTGAAACTGCTCACCACCCGATGACCAAGGCTCAGCCAATTCCCAGCTAACAAACCTAGAGCAGGGAGAGTCCCAAAACCGCAATCCCAGAAAAGAGATAAGAGCCCAAATGTCTGAGAGACAACCAAGAGAGCAAGAGACGATGCTGAGAAAGAAGGAGAGACAGCTTTCAAACAAAGCCTCATTGATATACTGGGCATGATATGGAATATACCATTGGCCAACTTGTGTCTCAATCCTAAACCTGAAGTTGAATCCTAGGCTAGTAATTGAGGCTGTGCTCCCTCCCAGCTTCTCCTGCCCCTGCACACACTGGAACAGCAGAGAAGCTGAAAAATCCTTGAGTGTCCTGGCAGCAACTATAAACACCAGTATGTTATAAGCTGCCTTCTCCAATCCAAAACACAGCCTCACCCTATCTACCACGAAGAAAGTTAACACTGTCCCAGCCGAAAACAGTACACCAGCACACTAAATACTGCAAGTAACATGGGCAATTGAAAACAAATTTGATGAATGACAATTACTCATATATCTGATATCATACTGATCCAAAAAATCACCCATTCTTGAGATGCTACGTGACCAGGTTCCCCAGACAGAGACACACAGTTCCACCTTAATTTTACCAATATAACACCTAGATTTGCTATCAGGAATGAAAAATTATCACCCTTCTTCTGAGTATACAACAGTAGATGCCAGCTCCCAAATCAGTCTCAGTTCAGCTGAAAGCTTATAAAAAGGCTTTCAGAGTCAAGAGCAGCCAAAGCATTTCAAAGGCAATTTATTCAATCTATTAGATGTGAGAAAATGTCATGTAATTCTGCAGAATTATTCTGCTCATCTCAAGATAGCCCAGACCTTCCCATCTACAGGGTCAGGCTTTTTAAACAAGCCAAGTACAAAATGGCCATTTTCAAAATTAAAAGAAGAATTAACCTAAACGATGTAAACCAAATGATAACTGAAATTACTTAGCTGAATATTCTACATTATATCATTTGTAACCTGAAATGAAGTAATCAATATTATCTTAATATTACCTATTCTTAAGCAAGCATTCTCATCAGCTACCTTATGATTTAGAAGACTGTTGAACTAATTCACTTGCCATATCTGTCAACATTAATTCAATAGCATTCCAAGGTAATAATCACTATCAATCTAATTATATCAGCCACCTATACGTACCAATTATTTTAATTAAAATATTAAATATTTAGAAAATCAAAAGGAACATATATTAATACTTGTAGACTATTTCTATCAGTCCTATTCACTTAAGAACCCTTCTAGGAATACTGAAAGTATAGTTTTGCTGTTTTGTAAACGCAACCAGGTCAGTTTAGGTTTCCCATAAAATTACATTATTCATCTGTGCGGTTGGGTTCCAACACTGAATCCCTCAATTCCTGTGCCTGACAAACAAGGGAATCCCTTCTCCTTTACACGAAAACAAGACAAATCATTCACATACCAAGACAATATCATTTAGGAGCCTTTCAACCTATCTCTCTCCCCCCCCATTTCTTTTTAAAGTTACTCTTAGAAATTTTCCTTTAATGTTCCACCTGTGTTTTTGTGGACTGTAAGGATATTAAAAATCCTTGTAACTCTGTTTGAGAATTAGGCTGAGTATTCAAATCCTGCACTGAGATTTGGGTTCTCCTCAACAGTCACGGAACAGAACCTAATATTAAAGAACTACAGCAATATTAGAAGCCATAGTTGTTTGAATGCCCTGTAAAAATAAGATTCCTTTAACAGTTCCTTCTAAAGCTTTTAACAGTAAAATCCTACAGGTTTCCCCCCCCCCATGTTTCACAAGAAACAAAGGGAATTTGCTCAGCTTGCTTTCTTTGATAAATGATCAATGTGCCCAGTCCCCTTGAATCAGTATGATTTAAATAGCAAAGGGAAAAAAAAAAATGTTTGGCACAACCATAATGTGATTAAAATGCCAGGCCTGTTAAATAAACACAAAATTTACATTGTTTTATTTTTATATAAATGTATACGTACTTGTAGACTATTTCTATCAGTCTTATTCACTTAAGAACTCTTCTAACAAATGAAATTGGAGGACAAGAAAGCATACCACAAACACAGACCATAAACTAGTATACTCAAGCACATGCAGAAGGTCTGACTATCCAAAAAAAGCCCAAAGATTTTTAACAAAAGTCAAGCAGTTTCATGTTAAAACAAGTCATCCTTGGAAATTTTCATTCAAAGTCAAAAAACATCAATGTAATCATCATATCCATAATGTTTACCCTCCAGTGAATATACATTAAGATTTACTACACTGCATGCAAGAGAAGACATAAGGAAAGAACTTCTACAGATAGAAGCTGAATATTGACAACACTAAAGTGCATTCAGTAAGGCACATGCATACCTTAATGAACAAGCAAATCAGGAAGAAAAGTGCTTGAAATGTGCAACATGCCAAAATACTGTTAACAGAGCTGTAACTTTGCATTTTTCCCCAAAAAATGGCTAAAAACTTAACAGGGAATATAAACATCATTTTGTATTAAAGTGGCAGTGATTTGTTTGGGGTTGAACTAAAGTGCATTCAGTAAGGCACATGCATACCTTAATGAACAAGCAAATCAGGAAGAAAAGTGCTTGAAATGTGCAACATGCCAAAATACTGTTAACAGAGCTGTAACTTTGCATTTTTCCCCAAAAAATGGCTAAAAACTTAACAGGGAATATAAACATCATTTTGTATTAAAGTGGCAGTGATTTGTTTGGGGTTGATTTGTTTGATTTTGGGGGGGGGGGTTTAAGAAAAACAGATACAGAGGCAAGAAGTACAGTTATGGTTCATGTACGTGAAGCAGCATAGCACAGCTTCGTGCGTTTACTCTGTGATTCATAAATCCTTCAAGAACTGGGCACTTTGCTGGTACGCTCATGTGTTCTGCAAGAACCATTCTAAAGCCTCCAGCCTGTTTCTGATTAACAGAGTGCCCTGCTACCGAGAAGTGTGCAAAGAGGACGCCTACATGAATTAGAGCATCTTTCTCTGTTACCTATTCCAAGTAATCTACAGTCCACCGTCCTCAGTTATCTTGTTCAAGTCTTCAAAGGGCTGGGAACCACAGCACAGCCTAAGATGCAAAGTAAATCCCACAGGCCAAAAATGTGAAAGTCTGATTTAAATTCCACCCTTGAAACAGATAATTATTTGAGGAAGAAAACCCAGAACAAAACAAAAATTTGAGATGAGAAGAGCCACTTTAACTATGTGCCAATATTTCCCACCATCTTGCTAGAAGACAGACATATTTGCAAAGTTCTTCATACAGACACACTCAAAACAGTTATTGAATTAGTTTCCTTTCCTTGAACATATTATAGCTAATAGGACTAAATGTCAGGTTTCAAAATTCAACTTCTGTTCCTTGTAGTCTAATTTTTCCCAGTTTTCCCTATAATCTACTTTTAAAACACTTTACAACTGAGAAATTTTCATTATTTGTTTACTTCACACAAATGGCTAAAGATATTTCAATGTAAACATTTTCTTCCTCTTCTAAAACTATTTTAAGGAAGATTTTAGCACTGAAATTAGTAAACTGTAACTTGTCTTTTTAGCTCATGTTAAAATTGGAAGCAGTGATGCAGAAACATTTTCGCAATATCAAGTAAATGGCAATTGAGAATTACAATAGCATCAGGTATTTGAGAGGCAGAAACAAATTTTCCTGATTTTAGCATCTATCAGTTGGCAAGAGGCAATTAAAATACACTTATTCCTTTCCTCTGAAGAGAATACCAGGCAGCGTTCTCCCCTGCTAGTTCCTGACACCCCAGCACAAGGGTAGTGGAGCTGCTTTTCCCCAAAAAAACTTCAGCTGCAGCACGGGCTGAGGGATGGGTCAGATCTCCCCCCATAACCCTTCTGTCAGTAAACCAGGAGGCACTGGATGCTACCTGTGCATCTTCCAGGGCAGAGCAGAATACAATTTTCTTCCACAGAAAGGAAAATAGCTTTGAGATTCAAAAATACTACCAAATCACTAGTTCAGTGAGCATGAAAATTAATGGGAAGCTTGGCTATAGATCTGTCTCTTGCAGTTGTTTTCATGGTCTCATTGAGGGGTTTTCCTCTGGCAAGTGCCTATAACATTTGCCTGACATGTGGATTTTTTGGGGTCTATTAATATGCTAGCATCTGCTAGAGTTCACGCACATGGGGAAAGCACCTCCAGCCTCCTTTCTCTGCCTCTCTTGAAACTTGTTACATCCTAATCACTTGTGGGCAACCTGCTTTTCTGTCCTTGGTGAAACCAGCCACTAAGTTCGGGGAAAGAAGGGGAATAACCAGAGAAGCAACAGTGTTCACCCAAGACTTGTTTCCTTAGGAAACACTCTGGAAAAAGGTCAAAAATTTAATACGAGTTCATGGGGAAGCCATTTACACCTATGTACTTACACCTAATTATAATTATACAATTAGCTATGTATGTAGTTAGATATATACACATTTATATAATGTACTAATATAAATTATACAGATAATTTTGCATATATATGTTCTATATGCATATAGAGCTAATTATATAATCGGTGTCATTCTGTTACATATCCTGGTGTGTGCGCATAGTTATACTCACACATAGATGAGGCAAGGAAATAAGAACCACAAAAGGTAACCTGCCCACAGATGTAGAACTCCACGGAACTTGGAACAGGACCTCTGAAACGAGCCTGCCCTTCAGGGAGCGTGCCAGAGGAAGACACTCCAAGCACACCAACCAGCCAGCAGCACCCCCGTGGGATCAGCAGCGGAGGAGCTAACGGGCACCCTCCGTCCCCCTTTCCAGGACACGGAGCATTAAACGCCGCGA
>NW_010130500.1:1331-1552 GCF_000699245.1 Pterocles gutturalis | reverse complement strand
CTCTGCCTACACAGTCTCAGGATATCAACATGTTCCCAGAGACTCGGATCACTATTCCACCTACCCCTGACTCTACAACCCTGGGCAGAGCAGCTCCAAGCCAAACACAAAGGCACATAGACCAGCACTACAAAGAACACTACAAACAACGCAACTCAAAGATGAGAGAGAACTCTCCGCAAAAGGAACAACTCCCAAACCGCAGACGCTGTCGGGTCCGC
>NW_010130500.1:0-1208 GCF_000699245.1 Pterocles gutturalis | reverse complement strand
GAACACAAGGATGCAGGCAGGAACAAGTGCCAGTCCCTGGAAATGGACGGTGAGAAACCAGGGCTGCCCACACAGCCCGGAACGACGGCACAAAATAGGAATGACGGTGCAAAATAGGAATGACCCAAAACTTCTGAGATGCAAGAACAATCCACACGTCAAGCTCAGAACACCAGAAAAGAAGTGCCAGACTGGCGCTATCCCAATGAGTACAGGCACTCCAGACCCTACAGATGGCATCCCAGGTGCATGCCGTGCTCCTTGAGCAACAAGTAAGACACATGATAAAAACTACACAAACTACACACCAACACAGACACAGGCTGGAACTGCCCTGCCCGGCACACACTAGAGCTCTGCTGAAAACTCACCCGCTCCCTGTACCTGAACAACCCCCGCCCTGAATTCCCAGCCTTAGCCCCTCTCCAGGCTGGCCCCTCCACTTAGCTGCCAGAGGGCTGGGCATTTGAATCCATCCTCAACAGAGGCCACCTAGGCTAACTACGGTGTCACTGTCATCACCGGGTTCCTCTTCATCATCTGCAGGGCATCTGCAGAGTGCCATCGGTCATCTTCACGCTGGTTGACACCAATCTCTTCCGCAATGATGGCCTTCTCAAAAGTGCCCAGGCGTTCCACTCATTCACAGTCTGACGCTGGATGTTGTGGCCAGGGTCACCTGGAAATACCAAAGACAGAAATTACTTTGAGCCCAATTACCTACCAAATCTCTCTGGGAATTACAGAGGCTATCGGACGATGGAATAACCACCATGGCGTGACACGGTGACTCAAAGATTTCAAATGGACACCTTACAACTTCCTTAGAACTAGAGAAACAGGTCCTAAAAACACAAGAGATAAACAAGAACCAGAGAACACAACGGCATCTTTTGCATTGGCAATGTGTCCAGGTATGGAATTAAACTTAACTTTTTTATATTTCCTATAGCCTTTACCCAGGCTGCTATAGCCTTGCTCAGAGGGAGGTGGGGCTGCAGAGAGAGAGAGGCAGGAGCAGGGCCAGGCAGGGCAGCAGCAGAGATCTTGGGCGGGGCAGGCAGAGATGGATTGGTTTGCACAGAAGGGAACATGGGACACACCACTGCCCCAGTGGGAGACCTCCACAGCCCTGCATGTTCTCTGTCTGCCTCAGTGCCAGGCACCTCGAGGCTCCTCCACTGCGAGGCTTACCAGGGGCTCAGGCA
>NW_010130499.1:0-200 GCF_000699245.1 Pterocles gutturalis | reverse complement strand
CACCCCGGGGGGGGGTCCCTGTGTCCCCCCTTTTTGTCACTTTGAGGCCACTGTCACCCGTCTGTCCTCTCCCCAGGTCGAAATATCACAAATTGAAATTCGGGACGGAACCGACAGCAGCGGAGAAAAAAAATCCCGACGGGACGGAAACGGGTGAGTGTCCCCAAAACGGTGTCACTGGTGTCACTTCTGGGGCCACG